>NW_025999943.1:10772034-10774072 GCF_001458135.2 Marmota marmota marmota
AAAAAAAAAAAAAAAAAAAAAAAAAAAACCGCACCTTGAAGAATAGAGTTGGGAACTATTTTCTCCATTTCACAGAAACTGAAGGGCAGTGAAGTTAAAATAACAAAACCAAGCTCAACAAACTCCATCAGGAGAGCTAACACAGACAGAAGATGCAGAGATAAAATTGCAGACTTTAACACTAGATTATCAGATCTCAGTGGATTTGAACACTCCCCTGAGCAAGGGCAATCCACTGGGCTGTAGTGTGAAATCTGTCACAGAAAGAAAAGTGGTAGTTAATTTTTTTTTTTGTATTTAAAACAAAGGGCTTCAAAAACAACAAAGGCTACAAGCTAGAGCCCAAGGTATCTGTTTTCTCCTCTCCTTCCCTGTTATTCCTCCCTTTATGCACATAAACATGTGTGTGTGCACCTGTGTTAGTCATCTGAATGGTAAAATTTTTTTCCTTAACTAGTTGCTAATATTTTAACTGTCTGGAGATGTCACCTAAGGACATGGCTTTTTAGGGCCCCGGCACTGTAGCACAAGGCAGCAGCTTTGAATGAGTATGTACTTCTATTTTGTTTCTTTCTGATTTTGAGCTGTCCTTTGTTGCCTGGTAGCTGCCAGGTACCTGTAAGGCATTTGAATTCTGAAACAGATGACCATCCCTTGGGTCTCAGAACATTCTATGGTTTGAAGTTAAATTAATAACAGGTAAAGGAAATGTTCCATAAAGAAAAGGCAACAGATTGATTCCCCAAGGAACAATTAAGACCAAGGTATACTTCATCCCAATGATCTCACCAAGGAATTGAGTTATTGTTTTTAGTTGTAATTTTAAAAAAAAGTCAAACCCACCATCTTAACCATCATTAAGTGAGTGGTTCTGTGGTATTAAGTACATTCACACTGTTGTGCAACCTTCACCATGATCCATCGATCCATCTCCAGAACTTTCTCATTTTGCAAAATCAAAACTCAGTATCCATAAAACACTAACTCCTCATTCTCCCTCCCCCAACCCCTGGTGACCACCATTCTGCTTTCTGTGAATTTACCAACTGTAGGAGCTACATGTAAGTAGAATCATATAGTATTTGTCATTTTGTGACCAGTTTATTTCACTGAGCATAATTTCCTACAGATTCATCCATATTGTGGCATGTATCAGGATTTCAATTTTTTAAAAAAGTTTTTTAAAACTGAATGATACTCCTTTCTATATGTACATCATATGTTTGTTATCCAATCATCTGTCAATAGGCATTTGAGTTGCTTCTACTTCTTGGCTATTATGAACAGTGCTGCTATGAACATGTGCATATTGGCTCAGGTTATGCAAATATTGCTTCAAGATCCTGCTTTCTTTTTTTTATTGGTTGTTCAAAACATTACAAAGCTCTTGACATATCATATTTCATACATTAGATTCAAATGGGTTATGAACTCCCATTTTTACCCCAAATACAGATTGCAGAATCACATGGGTTACACATCCACATTTTTACATAATGCCATATTAGTAACTGTTGTATTCTGCTACCTTTCCTATCCTCTACTATCCCCCCTCCCCTCCCCTCCCATCTTCTCTCTCTACCCCATCTACTGTAATTCATTTCTCTCCTTGTTTATTTTCCCATTCCCCTCACAACCTCTTATATGTAATTTTGTATAACAATGAGGGTCTCCCTCCATTTCCATGCAATTTCCCTTTTCTCTCCCTTTCCCTCCCACCTCATGTCTCTGTTTAATGTTAATCTTTTCCTCCTGCTCTTCCTCCCTGCTCTGTTCTTAGTTGCTCTCATTATATCAAAGAAGACATTTGGCATTTGTTTTTTAAGGATTGGCTAGCTTCACTTAGCATAATCCATTTCCCTGCAAATTCCATGATTTTGTCATTTTTTAGTGCTGTGTAATACTCCATGGTGTATAAATGCTACATTTTTTTTTTTTATCCATTCATCTATTGAAGGGCATCTGGGTTGGTTCCACAGTCTAGCTATTGTGAATTGTGCTGCTATGAACATCGATGTGGCAGTATCCCTGTAATATG
>NW_025999943.1:10774096-10809499 GCF_001458135.2 Marmota marmota marmota
TGGGAAAACTGGAAATCCATATGCAACAAAATGAAACTGAATCCCCTCCTCTCGCCATGCACAAAAGTTAACTTAAAATGGATCAAGATCCTGCTTTCAATGCTTTTGCTAGATACTCACATGTGGAGTTGCTGGATTATGTAGTAGTCCTATTTTTAATGTTTTTAGGAGTTTGTTAACACTGTTTTCCATAGTGGCTATACCATTTTATAGACTAACAGAACATAAAGATTTTCTGCACTTTTAAGAACAAAACTTACCTATTGCTAAATGGTATCCAAGCATTTTTTTTTTAAATTTCTCTCACAAGGCAAATATAATCGATTATTCAGATTTGTAAACAACTCAAATAAGCCAATTTCAGAAAGGACAAAAGTTTAAAATCAAATATCAGTAAATAAAACATGAAAACACATTAAAAGACTATTCTAGAAATGAAAAGCTAATATAAGACTGGGAAAATATATGCACAACTTAATTTATTAATAAAGAGATAAACTGTTACTTGTAATAATAACTATTAATTTCAAAATCTTTTCTTGATAGATATATTTTAAAACAAAAATACAATATTATGTGTAATGGTGGCTCATTTCCCTGAAAAATAGATGGCAAGGATAGACTTACTGGCCATTTCTAGTTTTCAGAGTACTAGAAAGGCTGAGGGGTTTTAAAGTATGTTGTTTCCTATTACTTGAGTATTACATGACTGTACAGAAAGAAATCCAAGGACTTTAGCCAAAAATATACTGGAAGTAATAAATGTATTCAACAGAATGGCGGCACAAGGTAAGCTATGAATACTATGTTCCTAAATCTCCTTAAGAAAATACAGTGAAATTCTTTTCATGGGGAAAACACTAACAACATCAAACACCTGGATATTTATTTATCTAGACAAGAAATATCATACCTTAAGGTTCAATTTATTTAGTCCTTTATAAGGACCCCTGGGTCATTGCAGAAAGATACATATCTGATCCTAATAATGTAAAATACTAGATGTGTCCATGTACAATAGTATGTCAGTGCACTAAAAGGCCAGGCAGAGTCTCAGTTAAGTTCTAACAAGAGTTGCCTCCTGGGAGGTAAGTTGGGGGTGGAGTAATTGGAGGGGAAACTTTCACTTATTACTTATATACTTCTCTGTCATTTGACATTTTTACTAAAATGTATCCATATGCTGTCTGTCTAACTTTTTAAACAATACAGAGAAGCAAAGATAAGCAACTTTCCTGAAGTCAGTGTAGAGGTGGGTGTAGGCCCTAAGAAAACACCGGCTGCTGTGCAGATTGGAAGGAACAGAGAGAAGGGCCACTGGGGTAAGAAGATCTGGTATCCCTTTGTTGGGGTTGGGCTGTGGGAGTTGGTGATGGCTCCACACCCAGCAGGAGGACCCCTGTTCAGCCAGCCAGACAAGGCAAGCTGCCTCTGGAGGATGGGGAGGAGGAGGAAGAGGGAGGAGGGAGGAGGAGTACAGGTAGGTCTCCAAGTATAGGAGTCGCCCACGTGGAAGAGGGGGACAAACAGTGCCCCAGGAAGAGGCACTTGGTGCCAGGAGAGTGTTAGCATACAAACCAAGAAACGCCTTCAGAAAAGGAAATTGTCAACCCAGGTCAAATGTCAGGAAAAGGTGAAAAAGTAGGGACAGCAAAAGTATCCCCAGGGTTTCATAACTGAGAGAAGCTGGTTACCTTGGCAGGAGCAGTTTCCCTGAGTTCTGGAGTGGAAGTCCATTTGTAATGGGTCAAAAAGTGAGAAGCAAGAAAAAGAGCAAAGGGAAAGTGAAATACTCTTTCAAGAAGCAAGACTCTGGGAGAATAGAGGTGAGGTGGCCATTAGAAAATGGATAAGGAGTTCATGGGGGAGTCCTGTTGGAGGAAATTGGGGTAAAGGCTGGTACAGTTGTTAGAATAAAGAAGGTGAACTATCTTGTTGCCCAGCTCCAGACTGGGTGGTCAGGGTGGGCACTGAGGCAGGTAAGAAGCCCTGGCAGCTGAAGGAGTCAATCAGGCTTGAGGAGGGTGATGGAGGTCTAGGGAGAAGGATGGAGGAATGAACCTACCAGGCACATAAGAAAGCTTTCCTGGGAGCATCAACTTGGAGCCCATACATTTGCAGTAGCACTAAACTGCAGGGTAGTATCAATGTTTTCTCTGGTCCCCAGCAGCCAGTGGGTAGGATGAAACATAGGAGATGGTCAAATCAATCCAGGCAGAGGACAGGCAGCAAGGAGGAGAGCACGGCGGAGAGAGTGGCTGGTACTAATGAGAGAGCTGCCAAAATGGACCAGGAGGAAGCTGAGGAGTAGGGAATAAGGGCAATGGAGTTCAGGGGTGAGGGGAGATGAGGGTTATGATTAGAAAATGGAATGTTAAAATCAGATCTGAGTCAGATCTAATAGATAGCTACTTTTCTGCCTTAGCACACAAACACAGGCTTCTAAAGATCACCTCATAATCAAATGTGGCTGCTGTGTACCAGCACCCACATTTCACATTTCAAACAGCAGCACAACCTAAGAAGGAAAGAACCCAGAGAGGACACCTCCCAGATGAATCAGCCCTCCCTAAGGAGACTTCCAGAAGTTCCACCCAACACTTTCATCTTTTTTGGCCAGAATTTAGTCATCACACCCAATGGCAAAGAAGACTGGATAAAGTCGCTTTTTATTCAAGGTGGCAGTGTACTAGGATTAAATCAAGGTTTAATTACTAAGGAAAAAGAGCATCATGAATAATAGGTAGCCTGCCCTCTTTGGCACAGAGTCACAAGCCAGTTCCTACATAAAAGCATGCCATTGCTGCCTGAGGTTTACAGGAAAACAGAATCTGCTTTCTGTGGCTGTCCCCTGGAAGTTGCTGTCCCAGGTACAAAGTAAGTTGGCTAAACCAGTAGAGTTCCCACTGGTGAGTTGGGAAGAAAGTCCTCAACTTAATTTTCAGTGTAGTCACTCTAAACTGTTGATATTGAGCCTCCTAAGAGTAAGATATCACCGAGTCATTTTTTTTAGTGTGGTATGGGCCGGAACCAGTTCAGGCTGATCATTCATACCAGATGAACAGGCTTAAAAAGTCTGAGCAGGGCCATAGGTCACAGAGGTCTGCCTTCCTGAAAGACCTGGCCTGCCCCCACTCTCCCCCACCAGAGGGAAACAGGAGGGTCTCTGTTCCTTGCCCACACCCCCCCTCTGGAGTTCCATTTATCACTAAGACAGAGAGCAGAAAGGCATTGAAAGACCCATACCAAGAACTCAGGGACTGAAGCATGCTGTTAATTTCTTCCTTCTCTGCTGTGCACCCCACTGTGTAAAGGTTCCCCAGCCTCTGCAGGGCTCCCTGGTCCTGGACACCCTTGAGCACTTGGAGGCAACAGGAGTGCTTAGGAGCCAATTCCCCAAAAGTGGGACAGAGGAGGCTTGACAACTTGTGGACTCTCTCCCCATTTCATGAGCCAAAGCTTTCTCAGTGTCCATACCTCATCATTCTTTCATAAAATATATATTTTCTGGAGCTGGGGTAGTGGCTCAGTGGTAGAGTGCTTGCCTAGCATGCATGAGGCACTGGGTCTGATCCTTAGCATCATATAAAAAAAATAAAATAAAGATATTGTGTCCTCCTAAAACTAAAATTAAAAAAAAAATTTTTTTTAAGATGTATTTTCTTTAGTATTAACACCCCCAACCCAAGAAAAGTAATGAGAACCATAAAATGTAACCAGTGATTTACACAACTCAAAGTGAAGCAATTAAAAAGCTATCCTCTTAAGTAAATAAACATGTTATTAAATGTAATTTAAAAATAAATTTAAAAACTGAATTTTCATCCTCCATTAATAAAAATCATTTTGTGCTACAATTTTTGTAGTATAGCTTCCCTTTCTACTAAATTTTACATTCTGAAAAAAAGACTATGTCTCACTTATGTCTACTTATTTTTTTTTTTATTTTTTTTAATATTTATTTTTTAGTTTTTGGTGGACACAACATCTTTATTTTATTTTTATATGGTGCTGAGGATCGAACCCAGCGCCCCGCGCATGCCAGGCGAGCACGCTATCACTTGAGCCACATCCCCAGCCCCTCTACTTATTTCTTTAATTTTTTCATTGACACAGTAATTGTACATATTTATGGGATATGGTGTGGCATTTGATATATGCAAGCAATAGGTAATGATCAAATCTAGGAAATTGGCAAATCTATTACCTCAGACATTTTTTATTTTTATGTGTGTGTTGGGAACATTCAAAATCCTATTAGCTATATTTAAATATTCAATTAATTATTGTTGTCCATAGTTATCCTGTTGTGCTATGGAACATTAGAAGTTATTGCTTTTAGCCAACTACACCATTCATATTCACATAAATTAATTTAGATGGGATTATATTACATTCATATTGAAATGAATCTGCAAGAATTAATAGCTATGCCATTGATATCGGTTAAGTAAATGAATGAAAATCTCCCCATTAGGACATTTTATTCCAAAATGCCATGAAGTTTCAAAGGCATTCTTATAAGATTTTTCAATTAAGTTTAAATGTTCAAAATGAATTCATGTTTCTCAAGCAGGGAAAGAAGGCTGTATGTTTGTTGGGAAATTGGAGCTTCAAAAACATATTTTAAAATCTCCCTGGGCAATTTTCCAATTCCCATTACATAGACTGCTGGTCCCTGTGGCTGCTGCCAGTGCTGAATCTGTGAATAGTTGGTAGGGCTCCATCGGGCTGCTGTCCCCATTCAGTCTCTGGATCCCCTGCCTATTATCAATGTATGGAAACAGTGAAGATTAAACAAATTCAAATATGCCCATGAGTACATCTAGGGAAAGTGTTGTTTAATGAATAAGGGTTGTTATTTCAGAGAGAGGGAAAAGCATTCAGTGCCCTAACTAAATCTTGGTATTCCCCCTGCAGCACCCAGCTAGATGGAGACATGCTCCATGGGGCCACCTGGGCCCGCCTATAGTGTTGCAATTCCCCACCCAAGCAGAACACCTGAGAGAAGCTGGCAGAAGCAGCTTGGGAGCTGCTGTTTACTGTGTGCTGTGCGGAACATGTTAGGAGGTAATAAGTTGAACCCTGTTTACCCTAATGAATGCAAATAGAACTGGCTACAGAAAGGCCCAGTCAGTGTAGCCAATATTCATTTAAATTCAAAAGGACAATAGTTCTTTGATTTCTAGATTCTCAAGGCCATCCCTCCTTTTAAAAGTAGTTGTGTTTTCTAACTATGGATTTGGTGCTTGCTAGTCTAAATATCCAGACAGTTCTATCCAGTAGAAACTTCTCTCAGGCTGGGAACGATATACCCACTCTGTCCAACATGGGAGCAACCAGCCACATATGAGCACTTGGCACTTACAATGTGGCTCATGCAACTATGAAACTAATTTTGCATTTTAATTATTTAAAATTTAAATGTCAAAAGATGCATGTGGCCAGCAGTTACTACATTAAATAGAGCAGATGTAGAAAATAAAAATAACTTTTTGCTCACCTGAGGAAATGTCCTACAATAACTCATAAAAGTTGGTTTCCTTGTTAGTATCCATGCAGAAGCACAGCTCAGATGAAGGTCAGGGGTCTGTGACTCTTTTTATTGCTAGTACTGGGATTTGTTCCCGGGGGTGCTCTACCACTGAGCTAGATCCCCAGCCCTTTTTATTTTATATTTTGAGACAGGGTCTCCTTAAGTTGCCAAGTCTGGCTTGGAACTTGCTATCCTCCTGCCTCAACTTCTGAGTAGCTGGGATTATAGGCATGCGCCACTATACCAGACCATGGTTTGTGAGAGGCTGTGACTGTCTAATTTCCATCTAAACAACAGGTTGTTCCTGCAGTTCACCGGGAATGCTGCTGATTCAAAGTTGTGTGAGTGAAACAGTCACTCAAAAATTTGGAGAAGCATGAAATACACACACACACAAAAAAAATATGTGCCAAATTCCAAGACAAGAGTATATTTATTTCCATAATGTCCTAAAGAGATAACTTTTGAGTTTTTATATGTAATTAATATATATAGTGAATAAAACAAATATGCTATATATAAAGTGAATAAAACAAATAGATGAGTGCCTTCCTGGGTAGACTGCATGATACAATGAATAAAAATATACACTTGGTAAGAATTTGAAATAATGGCTCCCAAATCCTTTGGTCATATGACCTTAGTAGTGTTATTTAACCTTCCTAATCCTCAGTTTGTTTATCTGTTAAATGGGATAATGATAGTGACTACTTTATAGGATTGTGAGGATTAAATAAGATAATGATTAATCAGGGTTTAAATGGTAACTATTTTTATTTTGTCATGACTTTTCATAAAGTGATGACTAATAATGTACAGAGGTTTGCAGATGTCTTCCATGTATTAATTATAACAAATGTCCTTAGTTTGGACACTTGGAGATGGTTAAACCAGACTTTGTAATACTTCTTATTGTTCATTCATATGTTTTATCTACACACTCATGCTCTGGAAGACTCTCAGCTTGTTTACAGGGTCAGCAAATTGAGTATTTCATTTGAATGCAAAGAATCGCAGAGCTTAAGGAATAAATTAATAGAGAAAGCATTAACCATCTTCCTAAATACCTAGGTCTTGGGGCTTTGTCTGTCTTTACCCTATAAAAGTAGAGTAAACATTACATCCTGTGTTGTTTTTAAGGACAATACCAAGAGTTGAGATTTGTCTGCCGGTATACTAAATCCCAAACTTATTTTTCAAAGACTAAGACAGATTTAGATTTTCCTTTTGGAACAACTGTGTAATTATCTGATAATAAAAGTACACTAAACATAGCTTGGGATATACTGTGGTATACCTATATTTCATAGGAAAAGATCTTATCCTGACTTGGTATTTTAAAAATACATGTGTGCACATCTTCCCTATTGTTCTTGAATTGAGATGGGAATAAGAGGAGATGGTAAATAAAATTACAATCAACTATGCAAGTTTAATGGAAAATTTTTAAATATTTCTCTCTCTCTCTCTCTCTCTCTCTCTCTCTCTCTCTCTCTTTTTGTTGTTGCTAGGGATTAAACCCAGGCTTTGTGCTTTTATTAGAGCCATCAGTTTCTAATAATTTCTAAATAAAACCTGCTTTGAAAGGGCTTTCATCTGGCAGCTCACAAGGGAACCACATGAACATCAATATCCTGTTTTCTTGCACCCTTTGTGACCCTTTGGTAATAAACAATTGGAAAATCTAATAGATTTTTAAAAAGTTGTTTAAAACTATTTTTTAGCCTTCAGATATAAAAGTTAGAAAAAGGAACAAACTGTATTTTAATAAAGTAAAATACAAATGCCCACCATCTTCCATTTTGGAATACCCACTGAGCACCAAGGTGGGTTTTAAATGATTGGGAATGACAACTATCCTTCTTTAACTGCTGCCTGAGGGTCATGCCTTACAAGTGACCTGTGTGGCTAAAATTGGACAGCCATCACCAAGGACCAGGGAGTGCTCAGATCCAACCCAAGTATTGAAGAACCAGAAACTCCAGAACAAATTTTGGAAGCAGACACTTTTTCAAACCTCCAGACCTCAGGTCCCCTACCCCCACTTCCCTCCTTCCCTCTCCCTCCTCATTCAGTCACCATTCACTGACCTCACCATGCAAGGCAAGAGATGTAGGGATAATAAGATGAGTGAGGCCACAATCTGATGAGAGAAAGGGGCAAGTAGGAGACTTGCACACTTATGTGGAAGAAAAATCATCCAGATTACACTATTGTGCAACCTGCAGGTTGGGTAAGGCTTGAGCTATCTGGAGTTCCTGCAGTTCCCACTGCAGGCCCACTTCTCCACATCTTCCCAAAATGTTGATTTCTTCCAGAGTGCTGATAGCAGCACATTCTTCCCCACTGTCAGAGCAAGATCCTCTGTATCACTGATGCACTCGGAATTTTAATGGACTGCAGGGCATCAATCCCTGCTGAGTTCTGGGGCTACAGAGTTGAAGGCTATATGACCCTGTCCCCAAACAACCCAACATCTTGTGGGACACAGCTGACTATAGATCACCAATAAGCACAATCAAGCAGTGAAAGGCAAGGTATTCTGAGAGCAGAGAGAAGGTGAGTGGTTGAGCCATGTCGTGTGATATATGGCGAGTGCCTGTGCCCCCACAGCCTGGATCCTGGAAACAGCACACCTGACACACCCTAAAAATTAAACTTGATAAAAGAGGACCCAAAATGTTTTTATTTGAATTCCTCTTTCAGGAAAAAAAAAAATAACAATAACAAAAGATAATCAGATAGGGCCAGGGATGTAGCTCAGTGGAAGAGCACTTGCTCAGCACAAGCCAAGCCCTGGGTCCAAACACAAGCATTGCAAAATTAAAAAAAAAAAAAAAAAAAAATTATCATATAAATGTCCTATGTTAAAACTTAAAATTTTAAAAAATAGAATTTAATAATGATCAGACGCATCTTGCTTCTGAGAAGCAATCCTAGGAAAGTTGGGGGTTTGTTTGTGTGTTTTGCTTTACCCTGCTGCTGGAGTTTGTCTTGGAGTTATTTGGAGGGGTAGTTTTTGCTTGTTTGATTTTTTAGAATAACGAATAACAGTTGGCAACAGAAAATGTCAGAAGGAACCTGACACAGCAGTCAAGTTCTCAAACAACATTCAATAGCCCTCTAAACCTGAACATAAAAACTACCTTCACTGGGAACAAGAAAAGAAAAAGAGCAACAGCAAACAGCAAAAATCCAACATTCAAGAGAAAGTTCCTTGCATGGCCTACATCTGCTGATTGGTAATTTGTCATTCAGATTAAAAACAAAACAGAAGTGAGCATTGTTCTGATGCTGGCCCTGATAACGTCCCAAGAAAACTCTAGCACTGGCAAGAGAGAAAAGCAGATCACGCTTAAAGCTGTCCCTTGAATTTAAAAGGCACTGTGATTTTTCTTTTAAAGGAACATCTTCAGTTTCCAAGGCCTATGCACACAGTTCCCAATAGCTTAAAATTTTCCACTGGGCTCACTTGTGAGAACAAACTCTATTCAGTGGAAACTGAGCTTCCAAACTCGCCAGTCCCAGGACACTCTACAGAGATATCCCTTCCCCCGCTACTCCAGCTTCACACCACACCACCCATCAGTCATGCTCCCCCATCAGAATTATTTTCTCTTTCTCCCTCATCTAATAAAATAATAAGAATCCCATTCCAGGCCTCCTATAATCACAACTGAACTTTCTGGGCTAATAAGAATAATGCCTTATATGTATTAAGTACTTTAAAATTAACAAATTTTACTTTTTTGTATGGTATTTAATCCTTCAGATAATGCTATGAAGAGGCTATTGTCATCCCCACTCACAGATGAAGCCAATACTTAGGGAAGTAACTTGCCTGAGGACACAGAGGTAACAGGCAGAGCTCACCCAGCCCTAGGCCTTGGGCCCTGACCTAGTCATGCCTTCCTTGCAGCCCTGGCTTTTCAGCCAATCATAGCCAGCTGCTGTTCCTCAGTGTTGCCAGCACCTTCTGTGACTCACTGTACCTGGAATTATACTTCCCACTTACCCTGCCCATTCTTGGCCTCTTCCTTGAAGACCATCCAAATTTCCATAGCCAGCCATGGTGTCGTCTACACTAATCCATAAATGCTGAGGTTTGGCCCCTATCTCTTGGGCTTCAGTTATCAGCAGAGCAGAAAAGGAAGAGTTCTGGATTCAGATTTGGTTTGGAATCTCAGTTCTTCCAGTCTTTAACTGCGCATTCTTGAGAAAGTTTCTTTACTCCTTTGAATCCCAATTTCATCATCTCTCAGAGGGCCCTGATGCCAATCTTACCTGGCATAGGGTCTGCCTGGCACAGGGACAGCCTCAATCTGCAAGCCTGGCAGTACCTTGCACAAGCATCCAACAAAAATATCAGAACTGAAATAATAAATTCATTAAGCCCACACTCACACATTGGGACTTGGTTAATACGAGCCTTCATGTGTGTATTTATCTCCCCACTCCCATCTTAAATGCCTAACTAAATGATGATGAATAAAAAGGGTACAAACTCATAAAAACAGAGAACAGTGGAGGACAAGAAAACAGATCATGAGTTGAGGGTGATAGGAAGACATTTTTTATATAGAAGGAAACAAAATTGACCGCCACATTCCCTTTCTTGGGAATCTCCTGGAAAGTGTGCTTCAGTAGATGAGAGTATAAGCTGAGAAAAAGGAAAATATGAAATGTTCTGTTCTCCACAGAAGATCAGAGAGAGGCGAAAGTGGCCCAGGTGACCACTGGACAGCAGACCCAGAAAACCACCCAGACTGGAGCAGGAGAAAGAGGGAGAGATAATTGGAACACATGGAATGTTCAGAACAATGTCTGGAAACTGAAAAAACAAAACACTGGGCAGGTAATAGATATTTGGAAAGAATTAGGAGAAAATGAACAAGGAAGACAGAAAACTAAGCACATGGGAAACATGGTTATACTTTACTCCAAAGGGAGAAGTTGTAAGTGAAAGAAAATATAAGTATAGAGTGATACTTGATCCAGAATTAATTTATGGACATTGTTCAAATAATATAAATAAACAATATGTATTTAACCAAAATATGAGATAGAATTATGTTCTATGGAGGAGGGGAGGGATGTGTAGTTTGGGTAGGTGGAATGTAGGTTATATAAGAGTTGAACCTTCAACTACATAATAAAAATAAAAGACAACAGGTCTAAAATCCATAAATCAGTAAATAGCATAAAAAGTATATCATTTAGAGATACAAAGATTATATCAGAAGAGCTAAAAGAAATGAAAGGCATTGGTCACCTCTGGAACTATACTTTGAGATGGGTAAAGAGGTTAGGCATAGTTCTGAAATATTTCCTTGCACTTCTTGTAGTTCTATTTGGGTTTTTAAACTATGTATATTTATTATGTTGGTAAAATTTTGAAATAATATTTTATTAAAAATTTAAAATAATATTTTTGTTAATATCCAATGTGAATTACAGTTAAAACCTATAGTTTGCACATTTAACTAATGAAATGGCCTGCCAATTTAATCAGCAAGATTTGATTTTAAGTTATATAATACTAGGAAATACAAGCTTGAAACTGAACAGAACCTAAGATATCACCTGTGATGACCATAGAGATATATTATTACTGCAGATACCAATGGCATCATTGACTCTGGAAACTTAGTAATGTATTTGTAAGACCAGGCTTTTAAAGACTTAAAATGTTAGTCCTTAATGCTGTTTTCATGGTAGAGAACTCAATTACCTAGATAAGCTGTCTAAGTTGGTCCAAGCCATTGGCTCACCATTCTCTTTTACATGCCCTTGTAAAGCCTGTTACTTTGGGAAAGTTAAGAAGGTTTCTATACTAAGTTTTCTTCATTTATAAAATTGGGATAAGAAATTTCCCTAGGATTGCTAAAAAGATAGTAGTAATATTTATCTTCCTTATTAACATATTTGAGTCATGTTCCATTCTCAAAGAATTGAATGAGGTTTAAGATTTTCAACCCTACCTAAGAGCATATGGTTATTATGAAGGTCCCCCAATGGATCTTATTTTTGAGCAATTTTGTTTGTATAAGAATTCCTTAGGGGCTGGGGATATGGCTCAAGCGGTAGCGTGCTCGTCTGGCATGCGTGCGGCCCGGATTCGATCCTCAGCACCACATACAAAAAAAAAAAAAAAGATGTTGTGTCCGCCGAAAACTAAAAAATAAATATTAAAATTAAAAAAAAAAAAGTTTTACAAAAAGAATTCCTTAGTATATTTCTTAATGAAATCATGGCTCAAATGAAACCTTGATGCCAGTGGACATGAAGGAAGAATTCTAGTCCCTAAGAATTTATCATCTGATTAAGGATATGTAAAAGCACCAAACTAACTACAGAATAGGTGAATCAGGACAAGTGTTTTGTGAGTGATACAAAACGCTGCAGGAGTTGAAAGTGATGGATAATTTTCTGTTGAATTGATCAAGTGATGGGGGTGAAGAATAGATTGGTCATCCACTCTCATGGCATGGTGAATTCCAAAAAGGATTAAAGACTTCAATCTCCTTTTGGGAATAATTGTCTTCACCTTATTCATCATCTGCTATCCCCAGTTTTCAATTTGCTGTTCAATTAGAAAAGAGAAGGTCAACTAAAGTGGAGATCATGATAAAGTGTTTACTGTGTTCACTGGAAACAGGGTCATTTAGAAACACTGGTGTTAGTCAGTTTTCTGTTGCTGTGACAAAATACTGAGATAACCACTTTATATACAGAAAGGGTTTATTTTGATTCAGAGTGTCAGGGGTTTCAGTCCATAGTCAGTTGGCTTCATTGTTTTTGAGCCTGTGAGACATTTCCAAACCATAAGTCTCCCATGCCAGCCCTTCATTCCTCCCACCCTAATGTTCCCAGCCATTCCAGGACATTGCATGTGATTGACTAAAATTGTTTTTTCCTAGTTGTGGCTCCTAACACCTGCTGAAAGCAAAATGAACAAGAGCAGTTGACAATGTCTTTACTATTGTCAGAAAATTCTGCAAAATCACAAGTTTCATTTCAAAATACAAAGTCCCTGGGGCTACATCTACTTATTTGACCACCAGAACCCTGGATTAGGACAGTCACTATACAAGTAGGAATCTAATAAGTTCTCGAGGAGTGAATAAATTAATGATTAGCAGCACAGTTATTTAAACATTCTGTGGACAGGCAGGGTGGCACATGCCTATAATCCCAGACTCTGAAACCTGGAGCAGGAGGATCAGAAGAAGTTCAATGTCAACTTCAGCAAATTAGGGAGACCCTGTCTCAAAATAAAAAATAAAAAGGACTGGGAATGTAGCTCAGTGGTAAAGTGCCTATGGGTGCTCAATCCCTAGTACCCCAGTAAGCCAGGCGCAGTGGCTTACACCTGTAGTTCCAGCAACTGGGGAGACTAAGGCAGGAGGATGACAAGTTAGACACTAGCCAACGCAACTTAGCAAGATACTGTCTCAAAATGATAAATGAAAAGGACTGGAATGTAGCTCAGTGGTAAAGCACCCCTGGATTCCATCTCTAGTACCAAAAAACTCCACAGTAAGTAACGAACAATAAACTGTTTAACATATAGTAATATCAATGCTGTGAAAAATGCATAGACTATTTTGGGCCTCCAAGAACATGTTTGAAAATAATTGATCACACGAAAGTAAAAGGTTGAAATTAGCCAATGAAAAAACCATTATCACAAGAATGACTACAAAATTATTTGCCTGGAATAAGAAGGAAAATGATGAGTACGCCACATGGTGAAAGCAACATTGTAACCTTGTGAAAGCAACAAAAACAGAAGTTATTGTAAAGGATCCCACCTAAGAAAAAGATGTTTCTAGTGAGGAGATGACAGAAGGTAATTTAAGAGAACCAAGCACCAGAGTCAAAGGGGAAATGAAAGACAAACTGGAGAGACTTGTTTAGGAAAAAAAAAGTTTTGAAAGATAAAAGGTTTTAATTTCAAAGCTTCCCTCTTTCCCAGCATTTTTCTGAAGTAGAGTTTGGAAAGAAAGCAAAATAACTGCAAACCAATACAGTGGCAACAGAGTTTACCAACAAAGAGCTGGAAATGACTTGGGGAGACTGCCTGTCTCAGGTTGCACAGGGCCTTGTCCACCCAAAAAGCTGACTGTGTACATCTCCAGGTACATTGTATTCATGAGGGGTGACCTATGGCACTGACAAAGGGACTCATACACGTTTGAAGTACCCCCCACGATCACACACACATTCCACATATGCTCAGGAGTTATGGATGAGCCATAGGAAATAAGTGGCACAATCTTATTACATATGCAAGCAAAAACAGTGCTTACCCAGCTCTGCCAGTCATGTTATGTTTTAACCAAATTTGATGCAGAAAAAAATATCCAGCTGTTTCTAAAGATCAAATCCACTCCCACTGGAGGAATCTCTAACCGTATGAAGCCAGAGGGACATTCAGATATGCTGGCTCCACTGATAGGTCCTAGGGAGAGTCACTTTCCTCCTCTGAGATGTGGTTTCTTAGATAGAAGGGTTATAATTAATTGCTCCAGAAATCACAGTAGGTAATTGTGAAACATGCTCTGTACACTGTAAATAGGCATTAGCATGAACTCTGAAAATAGATAATCATGATGGACCAGGGAGGGTAACAAAGGTAAAGCCACACCCACAAACCTTGAGCGTGGGCCATCCTTGTGGTTTTCTCGGGTCAATAGATTGCTGCAGAAGTGCCAGTGTGGCGGTTCTAGATCTACACCTTTAGGATCCAGCAGCCACATAAGAAACTTTCAAGTTCTGGGAGACCATGAAGGAAGAGAAACCATTCCAGACATTCCAGCGGGTCCAGCTTCCATCTGAACACAGAGGCACCAGACACTCTATGGGAGAGCAGCAGAACCTCCCAGCTGAGCCAAGCCAATCCACAGAATCAGAAGAAGTAATAAGCCATTGGGTTTTTTAAACCACTAAGTTTTGGAAAAATTCATTGCACAGCAGCAGGTAATTAAAACAATGATTTAAAAAGTTCTAAAAAGAATTTCTATTGCTGGAAAAACTATGGCTTCTACAGGGAAGGCTCTGAAGAGGCCAGCCATCATTTGATCCCATAAGTACACTTTTGGATCTATGTGGATTGAAAAATTGGTCTTGTTGTCTTATGAGTGGAAAGAGGGAAAGAAAGAATATTCACCAGCAATAACCCCCTAGACAACAGGATTATTTAGTTCTGCTTTTCCAATTCTTGTCTGGAGCTCCACAAGCATTGGACCACTTATAAATACAAACTCAGATTTTTCCTCTTTCTGATTAAATCCATGTTTATCCTTACTATGCTTAGCTCATATTGGCATCACTTGAAATAATGTTTCAACATACTGAGTGAGGGAGAGATTCTGAGGAGAATGGCCTTGGAAGATTTGAACTAAGCCTGTGTTCAACCCAAAGAAGCTGGTGACTTCTTGTTCTCAGATGTCATATCTCCCTGATCTGGACAGTGCTGCATCACATCCACCTATATTTCCACCTGGCTGAGAAACGGTCACTGCTGCTATGTTCTGGATAAGTGCCCCTCACAGGACCATGGTTCCCATTGCATGGCTCTATTGGCAGCTGATGGAGCCTTCAAAAGGTAAAGAAAGCCTAGTGGAAAGTTTTTTGGTCATTAAGGGTGAAAGGGATCGTGAGACCCCCAGTTCCTTCATCTTCCTCTCTTTCACATCTTAGCCATGAGGTGAATCATTTTGCCACACATTGCTGCCATGATGTGCTGCCTCACCACAGGCTCAAAAGCAATGGGGCCAACAAGTCATGGACTAAAACCTCCCCAACTGTGAACCAAAATAAAGTTTTTCCCTTTTTTAAAAGTTTTTTTTAGTTGTTGATGGATCTTTATTTTATTTATTTATAGGTGGTGCTCTACCAGTGAGCCACAACCCCGGCCCAAAGTTTTTACCTTTCCAAGCCTAGCGTCTCAGGTACTTGTTACAGTAATAGAAAGCTAACTAACACAAACTCCTTGGTTCTGTTACCCTCAGATCTGTCACTCTCCAACATTTGGCCACCCACCTCAGGTGATCAGCTCCTGGCATCATCCACTGTGTATAGGTCTACTGATGAGATGCTAAGAAAGTTATGCCTGTGCTACAGAACATCAGAAGATTTTTTCAAACTCTAGTTGCCTGGACAGGGGCAAGACAGAGTAGGTTCCCTGAAAGGCACAAAGTGGGTAACTTCTATCCAGAAATGAAGAATGGCTGCTAATGAGGGATACCTCAAAGAGACTGAGGTCGGAGTAGGTGGTTATCACTAAGCATTGTAAATTTTAAGAAGTAAAATACCAGCCTTCTAAGAAGAAGTATAACTATTTCAAGTGCAATAGTTTCCCAAGAAGTACAGCCTTTTATGATCACAATCCTTATTCTCAAATATTTTGTTCCCTCATCTGTTCCTGGGTTCACACAGTATCACAGGTAACAGGGAGACAAGGATCATAATTAGAAACATTTTATATACTCAACATCATAGAAATCAATTGTTGGGGCAGAATTAGTCCACATAAGTGGACTAATTGGAAACGTCAAAAAGGCTAGAAATTTAAACCAAAAAGGTTGTTCTCTCAGGAGTACATCAAGAACCACCATCAGCTACCAATGCCACCTGGCCTTGAACAGAAGTCAAATATGCTGGCATCACTATATACTGCTTCATGTTTCTGAAGCCATGAATCTCTGGATAATCTAATTGATGCTATTAATGCTCCACCTATAGAAATACACATGATCACATTACACACATTACATGAAATTTTATGTATCATATCATGGAGTTCATGAGTTAGAAGTCCTTCCATTGACAAACTCTGGATTCCAGATCAAGACTTCCTTACATGATAACTTGGATTCTAGCTCTGAAGCTAGGAGGTGGATTCAGGTCCTACCTCACTCTACATTTACTAGCTGTGTGTCTTGGACACATCCTGTGAGCTTAATTAGCACTACTATAGAATGGGACCACATCACTTTCAAGAATTGTTGGTGAAGCTTAAAATTGAATTGAGAGGATATACTTGGCAGCATGCTATTTATACACAAATGAGCAAAAATGATGGCTGAATATTGGCTGAAAATTGTCTGCAAGTTATAAGGAAGTATCACTACAGCTAAAGGAATACAGACAGTATTTTTAACAGTAACATTATTTATAGGCCATAACATATATAAGTAAATTACAAGGACATAAATGTAATAGAGTTAACCCATCACATCCATTGATTCAAACAACCATGTATCAAAAATATTTGAAAAAAATTTATCTGTACTGAACACATATAGATGTTTTTCCTGTTATTATGCCCTAAACAATAAAACATAACAATTATTTACACAGTATTAACATTGTATTAGGTGCTACAAATCATCTAGAGATTATTTAAAGTACACAGGAGAATGAGTGTATGTTCTAGGCAAATAATATATCACTATATATAAGGGACTTTAGGGTCCATGGATTTTGGTATCCATGGTTGGGTGGGGAAGCCAGGGTGTGTATCCTGGAACCAATCTCCCATGGATACTGAGGGGTCACTGTATCTGGAAGAACCAGGGTTTAGGAAATCACTCCAGTTCTGCTGGGATTGCTACGAGGAGCAGAGATGAGAAGCAAATTGGTGTCCCTTGCTACCTTCAGGGTAATAGACTATGAAGGTGAAATGAAACATCAGCAGTAAGACCAAAAAGAAAGATGCCAGAGATAATTGGCATGGGTTTATGGAAAAACTGGAGGAAGGAAGCTAAGCCCAAAGAGCTGGGATACTTCATAGGAGCTTTTGCATGATGGCAACCAGACGTATGTTCGGAATCTCCACATTCTTTACTCTATCTCATATAAGCAAGCACCCTGTCTCACCTCCAATTTATTGCATCCCATTTTTGCTTTATTTTACATTTCTCCTTTAGGAAGCCATAGCCTACTGCTTACTTCATATCCTCATACTGCCATTGCATTCCATTTAGACACTTGCTGACATATGTGTTGATTGTTTTGATATCTCTGGCTTCCCAAATTAAAACACAATGCTCTTGAGGCTGGAAACTGCACCTAAACTGTGTCTGGTGGAAGTGACAGCTGTCTCCACAATGACTGGTATCCATGGATCTTTATCTCTCCATAGCATAATTTATAGTTATGTAAGAAGATACTGTAGTACAACTGGCTGGTCCCACCTTTAAAAGCCTGAAGACCTAATCATTGCTGAAGTCATGGGAGACCAGCTCCAGAATAAACAAACTAAATTGACCATAAAGAGCTCAAAGTCGCAATACAGTCATTTGTTTGTTCCCAATTGGTCACTAAAAGCAAGAGAAAAACTAAATGGGTCAAACCAACGTGGCATGAAGAAGGCATCTGGTCAACTTCTTCACCCTCGGGAGCCTGTTCAGACTATTCTGTGTCTGGAAAATGACCCTTTGGTTGGATAACTGCAGAGCCATTTGTACTCCTTGTTTCTTCCTATTTTATTCTGCCTCTAAGCCTGCCTGAGAGTAGTGCAATCTTCGTTTAAGTTTTATGTCACTTAACAAGAATACCTTCTGAGAGCGTGTCATTAGCCAATGTCCTTGTTGTTCAAACATCATAGAGCTCACTTACACCAACCTAGATGGTATAGGTTAATAACTTGACATGGCTTCTTTATGTAATCATAAGATATATAAGGTTGCTGCCAGAAGAACATGGCATGCTGTTTAGAGTAAACTTTTTTTTACAAGTAGAAAAAGTGCACTCTAAAATAACAATTAAAATCATGATTAAAAAGTATAGTATAGTAAACATATAAGTTGGTACCATAGTTGCTTATTATCGTTATCAACTATTATACACTGTACATAATTGTATGTGCTATATTTTTATATGACTGGCAGTGCCATGTCTTTGTTCATACCACCATCACCACAAACACATGAGTAATGTGTTGGACTATGATGTCAGGACAGTTGTGACATCACGAGGCAATATCAATTTTTCAGAGCCACCATCGTATATGGAGTCAGTCATTGACAAAACATATTTATGCTGTGTAGGACTGCCCTGGAAACCCTACAATATTTTGTTTGCCTCTCCCTTTTTACATTTTTCATTCTATGCATCATATTATAACCATAGGAGGTTGCCCTTCTTTTCTACCCTACCCCTTTCTGTGTAATATGATTCTTACCTCCATAGCACCAATTCACAGTGTAATGTTTCCCCAGAGGTGTGAGAAAAATGACAAAAATGGTCCAAAGACGTGTCCATTGACTTAACAGAATAAGTCCTGGAGACACACTGCCTTCCTCCCCAAGTTCCAACTATATGACTTGCAGTCATCAAAACAATCTCAGCCCATATCTAGCAGTCCAGTGCTGACTCATCCTGAATGTCATCAACACCATTAATGAGATCACAATGCCCAGACCTTTTTCAAGCCAGCCTTTGAGAACAGAGTGCACGAGGAAGGTTAAGGGGCCTCAAAGATTCAGTGTAGCATAGGCAGAGGATTTTACAGTTTCAAGAAGTCAATGGAATCACACTTCCCTCACACTTGTGCCAAAAATGTAGATGCACAGACCACACCCTCAAGTTAAGAGGAAAGAAGGGCAATCAGAGACAATCAGCTTGTGAATACTCCCTGTCTAGACCTCTTCATTTGCCCTCTTTTATATTTTGGATCTTGAATGTCTTCCAAGGGCCTATGGTGCTAAAGGCAACTTGGTCCCCAGCCTATGGCACTATTTGGAGGTGTTGGAA
Source organism: Marmota marmota marmota (assembly GCF_001458135.2). NCBI lineage: Eukaryota > Metazoa > Chordata > Mammalia > Rodentia > Sciuridae > Marmota > Marmota marmota. The sequence continues at coordinate 10,793,397 of NW_025999943.1, forward strand.
CCTTTTAGAGGTGGGGCCTAGTGAAAGTAAGTTAGGTTTTTGTGGGTGTGCTCCTTCAGGGGATAGTGGGACTCCATACCCTTCCTCTTTCTTTCTGCTCCCAGTCACTATGAGGTGATCAGGGCTCCTGTGCCCCATGTTCCACCATGTGCTGCCACAGGCACAAAGCAATAAGACCAAGTGACCATGAACTGAAACCTTGAGCAAAAATAAACCTTTCCTCCTTCTAAGTTGATTATCTCAGGTATTTGTCACAGTGACAAAACACTAACACCCTCCAACCCCGTTGATCCCAGAACTCCACTGAAGCCACAACTACCAAGGCTGCCAGTGGTCTTGTCCTTCAAGAGATCATGTAGATTACTCACTGTAGTTTTCCTCAAACTGTGGCCTACAGGTACTCTGCATGAGAGCAACTGGGGATGCTTATTAAAGGTGAAGATTTCTGGATCATGGGCCCAGAAAAAAAGAGAAACCCTTCAATCCAGAACTGTGTACTCAGAAAAAAAATTTTTTTTTTCTTTAAAAACATGAAAAGAGAGTAAAAGCATTTTCAGAAACCAAGAAAATTTATTGCAAACAGACATTCTCTTCAAGAAATGCTAAGCGTTCTCTGGCCTGAAGGGAAACAATACCAGATGATAAATTCAATATCCAGGAAGAATGAACATCATAGGAAACAGTAAATATAACAACAACAAAACCCTATATTTTTCTTGTCTTAATTCATTCAAAAGCACATGAGTATTTAGCACAAAGAGTAAAACAATATGTTCTGGGTTTTCTAAAATATGTAGATGTGATATGTTTAATAATAGCACAAAGGATCAGTGGTAGGCAAGTGAAACCATACATCGGGGATTTCCTATATTTTATATTTTAAGTGAGGTAAAGTTAACTGTAAATAAATCATAAAAAGTTAAAGAAGCAGGTTTTAATACCAGAGCAGTAGTTCTCAAAGGGTGGTTCTCAAAAAAATGTAAATCTATTTCCACCAACAATATCAACATCACCTAATATTTGTTAGAAATCCACATTTTAGAGTTCCACCCCAAACCTGAATCAGAAATTCTGGGGATTGGCTCCAGCAATCTGCATTTTAACAACTGCTACAGATGGTTCTGATGCAAATGAAGTATGAGAATCACTTCTCTAGAGCAACATGCTAAAATATAATGAAAAACATATAATTGAAAAGTCAATAGAATTAATAACCAAATTGAAATACTATAAAATATTCAACTCCAAAGAAATCAAGAAAGGAGAATCTAAGATATCACACACACACATACACATACACACACACACACACACACACGCACAGAAAGAGAGAACAGATAGAAAATAAATAGCAACTGGCAGAACTAAACCAATCATATCAATAATCTCATTAAATGTAAATGGACTGCCAGGTGTGGTGGCACATGTCTGTAATCCCAGCAACTCAGGAGGCTGAGACAGGAGGGTCACAAGTTCAAAGCCAGCCACAAGAAAAGTGAGGCACTAAACAACTCAGTGAGACCCTGTCTCTAAATAAAACAGGGCTGGGAATATGGCTTAGTGGTTGAGAGCCCCAGAGTTCAATCCCCGGTACCCCACCTCTAAAAAATGTAAATGTACTAAAAGTTTTAACTAAAGGCAATTAGCATTCTGGGGAAAAAATAAACAAGGCCCAATTATATTCTGTTTACAAAAGATTAAGTTTAAATAAAAAGGCAAAAAATCAAAAGGAAAATAATGGAGAAAGATATACCATGTAAACACTAATTACATGAAAGGTGGAATAGCTCTATTACTATAAGATGAAATAGGTTTCAAGAAAAGCACCCTACTCAAGATAAAGGAATGTATTCCATAATGATCAAGAGATTGATATACCACAAATAAATATATATGTGTGTGTGTATGTGTGTGTGTGTGTGTATACACACACACATATATATAATATGCATGTGTATGTGAATGAGGGTAGAGTTTGAAAATGCATGAAGCAATAACTAACAGAATTGGAGAAAACCAGACCTAGCAACTTCATGGCTACAACTTCAGTTGCATTCACAGTTTTCATCTTGTGTCTTCACTATCATTAGAACTATTTTCTAATTTATTTGGCAGTGTATTTTTTGACTCATGAATTAACTGTTTAATTCACTGAGCAGCTAGGGGGAAAATCGAAAAGGAAATAGAAGAGAGGAATGATGCCATCAACCTTCTTGACCTCATTAACAGTCACAGAACACAACATTCAACAACTATGAAATGTGTATTATTTTCAAGAGCACATGAACTGTACCAAGGTCAACCTTATGCTGGACCTTAAAACAACTCTCAATTTCAAAAGTTGAAAGTCTTATAGAATATATTCACTAACCAAAATGGAATTAACTTAGAAATCAATATATAGTAAGATATGTAGAAAAGCTCCCAAAATTAATAAATGAAACAATAAACAGTTAATTCATGAGTCAAAAAATACACTGCCAAATAAATTAGAAAATAGTTCTAATGATAGTGAAGACACAAGATGAAAACTGTGAATGCAACTGAAATAATGCTTAGAATTCAAAATTTATAATTGTAAGTGTGTATACTAGAAAAAATATTGCTTAAAAATCAGACACACTTGTGGCTTAGTAGTAGAGTGCTTGCCTAGCATGTGTGAGGCACTGGGCTTGATTCTCAGCACCACATAAAAATAAATGAAGGGCCACCAACAACTAATAAAATATTAAAAAAAAAAAAATCAAACACACACCACCCCCCACACTCACACAGCCAGCCTATACAGCAGCCATCTCTATCAGTTCTGAAAATAGTCAACAAATTTCTCTGCCTCAAAAAGAACTCCTTTGGCAGCATTCAGAATGCCTGAAAATATTACTGGAAAATCATTTCAACTTAAATACTTCAAAGAAACAACATTTTGAGCCTTTATGTCCTCACTCTTTAAAATAAATGAGTCCATAAGATCCAGAGGCAATGAACACAGCAGAACCAGAGGGGGACAAACGACTATCAGAGATGGCATAGGAGTGCACAGCTTCAATGATAAATTTTAAATGCATCCTGCTTTCATCTACATGTTAAGTGCAGAACTAGCCACATTCCAGTTAGGGACTAAGAGCTCAGATTTTAATCAGAAGGTCCAAATAGGGGCCAAAAACCTTGATTTTTCTGATAGTTTATAGTAAATTCTACAATAGTTCTGCAGGGTGATAAATCTAAAAACTTACCTGTATTTAGGGACAAAAATATAACACAGATAAACAGGGAAGGATCTCAGATGGCTGCCAAAGGACAAGCATGAAGTTGCAGTGGACAAATAAAAACACAGAGCCTAAAAGAGGTGACTGAATGAGAGAATCCACGTGAAAACACTTTGTAAACTGCACTCTGTTTACAAGTAGGATGCCATAGTCCCAACTTCCACTATTCTCCCTTCAGGGAAGAGACTCCTAGGGGTGGTCAATGAGGCTCTGGGCTTAGGGGGCATGTGGGTAACCAGAAACCAAACTTCTGCACAACCCTGCTGCAGGCACCTGAAAAACTTCTGGAAGACCCCAAAAAAGTCCTAATGACAGAACCAAGAGCTATTGCTGATCCTGGCCCCTCAGACCAGAGGAGTCAAGGCTGCCTTTGTCTTTTCTCATTTTTCTGAAGTGATAGTGAGGGATTGGCCGTGGAATGCATGAAGCAACAATCAGATGAGCAACACGTGTTCCTAAGAAGCAAACGGGTGAGCACAGGGTCCTGAGAGGTGCAGAAGTGGATAAAAGGGGTCAGAAGGTCACTGCAGGACATTAACTACAGTAACTCATCGACAGATCCACCCATTCACAGATCCATTCTCCCAACACCCTAAGGACTCCACCACTATCCTGCTGAGACAAATGGGAAATGTCAGAGTCACAACTGGGCCTGTCCATGACTTACAATTTAGCATGTACATTTATGCTGTAGGAAAATGCCTCAAAAGCTCCATGGTCTTGTTCTTCTCCTGCTTACAGGGACTTGAGTTATATTCAGGCATTACTAAGAGGACGTACTTGAACAGGGAATGCCCAATCAGTGCTTATAGACCTTAGCTGGGTGCTAAGCTTGAGTGAGAACAGGTAAGCTGCATTGGCTATGCCCAATGTATGTACCTCTTGGACCCCAGCAAACTACAGTCACATTGACCAGCAATCTGTGGTCTCTGCTGAGCTGCAGATGTGCAAGGACAGTAGGAGGCAGTAATTCAGGAGTAGCCAAAGGCTCTATGGGTTAAGTCACAACAGACAGATCACTCTTGCAGTGTGGCTCCATATCTCTGTATCATCAAGGCTATGTCACTTATCACCTCACAACATGATTTTGAGGGCAATATGCCATTATGAAGCTAGTGTTAGATGGTAAAATTATAACATTATCCTAAATGAAATGATTTTCCTCTCAAACATTTCAAAGCCCTTGATTTGCCTAATGATATTGATGAGACCTGAAGAAAAGGTAGATATTATCCAAGTTTTGATGTGGATGTGGTCAAAGTGTTAACAAAATATTTCCTCTTTTGCCCTGCAGTTAAATTCTGGGCTCTGTTCTTCTGAAACAAAGATGGAGATTTAACTGTGCCATTAAGTGGCATCACTGATGGTAGAAACAGCCCAATCGATAACCGACATCAGCATTGAATACCTACCTGACAGGAAGTCATATCCTTGGGCCTTATACAGTGTGGCAGTCTTGTCAGGCATGTCCCTTGTGTGAACACTAGAAGTTGCATCAGTGGCTTCTGTGGGGAATGATACTTCTGAATTGGGGAAGCCCCCTCATCTGCCACTGACAACCTCGTCTGTTTGCCCCTGAGCCATTTAGCACAGACCAGCTTTTCATGATCACTAGTAGACCTGGGGAGCCCCTTGACACTGCCTGCAGCAAGCTCTGCCACTGGCCTGCACCCTCCTGATCAGGCCTTGCAAGTCTGAGAATTGACTCTAATGAGATACCCTCATGGGTATTGTGTGGGGAGATGTCTCTTCTCAAGGCACTAAATTATCCACCTTCTATCAAACAAGAACTCACAAGCAACAACTCTCAGCCATTAATCCAGTGGTGTTTTCTAATTAGTCATTCATATTTTTTTTAAAAAGAGTAATTGTCCAGAAAATACAGATCAAAAAAAAAAAAACCAAAAAAAAAAACAAAGCAACTAAGCATCAAAGGAGCTTAAGTAAGCTGCTGGGCTTGAATTGACAGAAAATGAAAAGGTTCAACTCAGAAATAGTCAATAGGATCATGCTGAAGATTTGGGGTGTGTTAGGAGTTTCAAGACTACTAACAGTAGAGAGTCAGACCTTTATTTGAAGCCCAGCTATCAATCTAAGTGTAAGGGCAAAGTATGAAATGTAATGCAGGTTGGTCATCCCTAACCAGCATTGAGTTACCTTTTCCCACTCCCTACATGTTGCTTCCACCAAAGTTTCCCTGGGTCATGTGGGGTGTCAGAGGTGCTGGGTGGGATCAGGAAGTGGGCCCAGTCCACTCACCTGTCTGGGCAAGTCCCTCTGTCTCTGTATCTGGCACAGCCATAGACAATAAATAGTTGTTAAATGGAGAAACAAATGACCTATCCTGAACTCTGAGCTTCTTCTCCTATAAAACGAAAACAATGTCTGCTTCATCAATTTCTGAGGATTGTTTTCAAATGAGATAATCTATGTGCAAGCTTTTCATAAACTGTAGAGCACTGGACAATTAACAGTGTACTGACATGCATAACTGCCTCTCTTCTACTCATGAGTAATATGAGAATTCACCTCCTGAGATAAGGTCTCCAGACTTGCCACCCACATCTCTCCACTAGGGAGGGAATGGGAACTTGTCTTTCACAGCTTTAGTGGAGACTTGGACACAGTACCCCAGATTCTTTGCCTTTGCATCATTTCTGCTTATAGAATGGAGCTTGTATGGGTTCATTTAACCCTTTTCACTTAGTACAAGTTCAGAAAATATTTCAGTGTCACTCCTTACAACACACTAAATTATATAGACTCAGGTATTAGCAATTACAGAACAGTGACTTTTAATTACATGCAAAAGCATTTTACATGCAAAAGCAGTCTCCCACCTGTGGAATTGTAAGTTTATAGTGATGATTTCTTAATAAAGGGAGCATCTGCTTTAGAATTGTTAATTGGATTAGTGAAGTGAGTGCTCATTCAATGTGACAATATTCACTGAAAACCTACTGCAAACAAGGCACTTTACTAGGTGCTGGATGCTGGTACTAGGTGTTAGGTGATGGTGATGGTGCTAGTGCTGGGTGTTAAGTTCTTGGAGAGGCAATGATGTTGTTTCCATCTTCTAGGGTCTTTTACTCCAATATAACATATGGCAGAATGGTCTGTGAAGTAAATAATTGTATGAGTAAGGCACTTCAGACACTTCACTCATTATTAGAATCAAGAAAAGCAACCTCTGAACTGAGCTTTGAAAAATAAGAATGATTTTTCAAGTTGGAGAAAGCAAACCCAAAACAAATGAATAGCACAAATACACAGAGTTATAAAGGGTTGGTAATGGTGCTGTATGAGGTAAGAACATAAACTGCAAAGAATGTTTGGGACGGAACAACAGAAAGCTCCTTTCCAGCCTGTGGAACAGGCTAAGGGGCGTGGAAGTCATTCTATTGACCACAAAGAGGCACTGCAGGATGTGGGGAGCAGAAAGAGATAGCCAAGGCTATTTCAGAAATGCTCCTCCAGCAGTGGTGAGGGAGAGAAGGGAGACACCATAGCCAGAGGCAGCTCATCAGGTTCTTCCTGACTGAAATCCTCTTCACCATCCAAGTTAGTGCACTCACCATTCATCCAACTTCAGGGCACCCTGCCCCTCCCTTTTGGCATCCTTATTGTAACTTGTGATTATTTGTTAAATTTCCCTCTTGCCTGCGGGGGGCCCATGGCGGGTCCTGATCACAGGGACCAGAACTATAAGCCTTACCTGTGTCCCAGGGCTTCACACACCTGGAGATGCTCAACAAACAATTGTCAAATGAGTGACATGTGTGGAAAAGGTGGTGAGGGCCTGAATCATGTCATCACAACGATAGAAATCAGATGAAAGAGCAACGTGATGGGTGGTTGGGGGCAGGGAAAGTAGCAAAGGCTAATGAAGTTTCTAGCCAGAAATGGGGAGGCTGCTCTGGGTCCCCACATGAGACTGAGCACTCACAAGGAAGAGGATGAAGACGATTCTCAAACTTTTCTTATCTACTTTCTAATTGTCATGCTTCTTCTTTCTCCCTCCCTCCTTTCATTGCTACTAAATAAAATTGAGCACTATAAGTAAATGTCAAAAGTATTTACTTCCTTGCTTTCTTATTCTCTGTCATCAAAAACTAGCACACATAAGACAAATTACATTAAACTCCACTATTCATCTATCATGGGAGGTTCTTTGCCTTGTTCAAGGGCGTAAGTGATGGCTTCAGAGTTTGTCATGTCCTGTCAGAAAGGCTATTACAGTTTGGTGCCTCACAAATATAAGGGTGTTCATTACGGAGTGATTGATGCTAAGCTTCTTTACTGACACCAGCCTGGAGCAGTACCAGGTGAAAGACATAATCCACATTATCAGCATTAAGACGGATGTTGATCCTTCCTGGACCTGAAGTAAGAGATTGTGCAGCCGATTATTTTGTCTGAGCCAACTTTTCAGTTAAAGATTCAAAGGAGGACCAGTGAGACACAATCTTGTTTCATCAGTTAAGATAGAGGATTCCATCTGCCTAGATTCTTTTAGCTATGGAGTCCTGATACAGGAGCTTGAGAAGATAAAGTATCTTAGGTACTGGGTCAAAGTTTTACAAAGGGCGCCAGATAGGTCCGGTTCCCCAGTAACTTAGGCCTTCTCCCAATGGCAGGGCCTTCTTGACCAATCCTCTTGCATTCACATGCCCCCAACCCCAGCACTCTGTGGTCTCTGAAACAACACCCAGAATCAGCTAAAAATGCAGTTTCAGACTTGTTGCAAATTGAGTTAGGGATCACAGAGCCAAAGACCAAAGCTCCCAGATGAGCTCCACCTCTGTGCCCTGAACACACTGCAGTCGCTCTGCTTTCTCTCCATAAATGACCACTATGTAGCTCTAGAGGTCTCGAAAACTCTTCTGGTTCTGAGGACTGCTTGATTCTAGAATGTGAATAAAAGCCAATTTGTTATAATTTTTTATTTTGACACCAAGAAGGACTGATTGGGAGAGAAGATGGAGGTCTGAACACTGAGCCTTGCAAAAAGGGAGCCTGGGGGCCAGCATGGGAGGGAGAAGGGAAAATCAGGGAAGGAGGAGGCTGGGCCAGAAAGAAACACATCAGTTTACAAGGAAGAACCATGACCTTGATGACTGCAAACACTTCCACACTGTCAATGAAAAGGTGGAAAGCAAGTTGCAGGGAAAGTTCATTTGAAAACTACCAAGGAGAAAAAAGGGTAGATTTAAAATAAATGGTCTCATTTTCATAGCAGTACCCATTTACTTACGGTGTTTCCTAATAGTCCATGCTAAATCTCCAGGCTGTCAATTTTTAAAAAATTTCAACATACTGGGTTTCAGTTCAAGCCCTAAAAACTTGTGTTGGTAATATGCATATGCTAACACTCTCACATGATGAGACTTGTATTTTTGGAGACTGTTCAAGGAAAAAAAGTAAACACACAAAACTCAATGCAAGTTCACAGCTCTAAAAAGATGCAAAAGTACTTATTGAATTTGACAGCTATCAGTAGGTGATTTCTTCATTTCCAAAGGGCACACTCATAGACGATTATTTCAAATATATTCCGCATTATTTTTAGAGATAGGATGAAGACTATCATACTAAATATCCCAGTCTTTTCTCATTTATTTACATTATTTTCTTATAATAAATGTATCATGTATTCATTTGGGGGAGAAAACAAAGATTTAAATTACTTGTAAACCATCTATAACAGACACAGATTAATGGTTATCTTGTAGTAGTGCTGCTTTTTTTTTTCCTTCCTGTTTCTTTCCAACCTTTTTTATTTCTTTCTTTCTTTTTTGCATAAAATTAGGCTTGCAATTTCTCCTTTCTTTTCTTTGCTCCGATAGTCATAGCCTATCTGTGATGCTTGTTGCCTTAGCCTTACCACAGTCTTCATACTGTTCTGCATTTGATTGCATACTGGTAACTCCCTGCTCAACTATGAGCCCATCAAAGGAGAAGTAATTTTGTGGACAATGGTGACCCCAAAACTTTGCACATGGTAGGAATCAGCTGGCACAAGCTGTGAGTATAAATGAACCCACTTGTGCAGATTAATTTTATATATGAACTTGGCTAGGCCATGGTATTCAGATGTTTGGTCAAAACTCAGTCTAGATGTCACTCTGAAAGCATTTTTAAAAATGTGAATAGCAATTGAATCTTTGAGTAGAACAGACTGCCTTCCCATAATGTGGGTGGGCCTCATCCAATAAGTTGAAGGTCATAGGAGAAAAGACTGAGATCCCCTGAAGGAGAAGGACTCTGCCCCAGACTGCCTCTACTTTATGGTGAATCACCACCTCCTCCCTAGGTCTCTATCCTGTCCTACAGACTTCTGATTTGCCAGCCCCACATTGTGTGAGCCAACTTTTTAAACTGAATCTCTTTATGAATATCCACATGTACACCCTTCCTATTGATTCTATTTTTCTGGAGTGCTCTGACTCACTCACACACCACCCTTCAGGAAACTGTCCCCACCGGGTCAGACATTGCCACACTCACCCCTCTTCTGGCCCAGCCTCCTCCCTCCCTGATTTTTCCTTCTCCCTCCCATGCGGGGCCCCCAGGCTCCCTTTTTGACAAGGCCCAGTGTTCAGACCTCCATCTTCTCTCCTAATCAGTGCTTCTTGGTGTCAAAATTAAAAATTACAACAAATCTAGTTTGAAGACTTCAAATGGCTTTTATCCCTATTCTAGAATCAGGCAGTCCTCAGAACCAGAACAGTTTCCGAGAACTCCAGGGCTGCATAGTGGTCATTTATGGAGAGAAAGCAGAGTAACTACAGAGACAGCTTACTCGGTTCAGCCAATTGATTCTCATTTGAATCATGTGGCCACCTGTGATTGACTGAAGCTCAGTTACTATGTTTGATGGATTCAGTGATACTGTTTGTGCTAACTTAGGCTGCGGTTTTTTGTATAAGGATTCAAATAAAGAGGTATCCTTAGACCTAATTTAATTAAACTTTGTAGAACTCACTATTAAAAGTACAGTGACTCAATTCTACCTAAACTAAATTGATTCATTCCATGGCTAACATAGAAGCACCAGGTTTGAGCATGAGGTTGAGGTGCTGGAGTAGGAGAGGGACAATGGTACAAAGACATTGGAGGTCTACCCCCCCATATGACTGAACAATTGAGGAAACAATTGCAAGGGTGCCGGAACAGGTGCACACAGGAATAGAAGAGAGGAAGGATGGATGGGTGTGGGGCAAGGGAGAGCGGGTGTGGAGAGAAAGGCAAAGAGGGTCAGGAGCGCTACATGACAAGCAAGTCCAAGAAAGGACAGTGGTATGTTTACTGTGTCTGGGAAAAGTACAGAGTGAGCTGGAAAATGCTGAACAGACAGGAATGAGGGATAAGCGGTGAGAACCAGGAGCGAGAGTGGGTTCCTGTGGCAGCTCACAGCCCACAATCACCAACACCACTCACTCCTGAGTTGGCTGTCTTTGACAGCATCTCTTTCTGCTGGTGGCAGAGAAATGCAACTCTCTGGCTCATTCAGGCTCCAAACCTAATCTCTGACTCAGTGCCTTTCCTCCCCAGTGGTGACTGTCCATGGTGTGTCTCACTCCCAGTCCCATGGACTATCAGGTTGCAAAGCCACTAAGAATTCCTTTAACCCTACCCCATCCAGCAGCCCCTGCTTTTAAGGGCCCTGTGGCCTCTGAATGATCCCTTTACCTTGTTGCAAATTGAGTTAGGGATCACAGAGCCAAAGACCAAAGCTCCCAGATGAGCTCCACCTCTGTGCCTTGAACACACTGCAGTTGCTCAGCTTTCTCTCCATAAATGACCACTATGTAGTCCTCGAGGTTACGGATTCCTTGTGCAGTTTTTGTCTGTCTCCTGTAACAAAATGTGGCACAGGGCCATGAGCTCACACTAGGTGGGACCTAGCCAGCATAGAAATGAAGGCAGAAGCACCTACCTTACTAGACACTAAAATTCTATTGATTCCATCCAAAATTAGAATGACTGCAGAACAATGTCTTGGTTGGTTTTGTGCTGCTTATAAACACAACACTACAGACTGGGTAATTAATAATGAACACAAATGTATTGACTCACAGTTCTGGACATCAAAAACCCAATATTAAGGTGTAGTAGGTTAGACAATTCTGATTCCAAGATGGTGACTTGAACATTTTGTCTTGACACGACAGAAGGCAGAAGTGCAAAGAAAGCACTAGGAGGCTGAACTTGCCCTTTCACAAAGGCATCAATCCCACTCATGGCCTAATTACCTCTGAAAGGTCTTTAACTGTAATGAATGGCAATTAACTTCTAACATGAATTTTGGAGGAAACATTTGAGAAACCAGACAGTCACACCACACTAGCTCTTAATAAACATGAAACTTATTAAAAATCTCTGGATTTGGTTTCTACCTGGTGCTTTGTTCTTGGTCTTTAAGTCCTAATTTGTCTCAAAACCTCTCCCTGAGTGACAACACATACACACACTCACACACACACACATTCAGCCCTGCCTGACCACCAGGCCCCTCTGTTACCCAGCACAAGACCTCTACTCCAGCCAGACCAACGTGACTCCTCTCATCACCAACATACCCTCACCCTGGTGGCCACTGCCAGGGCCCAGACTCTCCCAGACATTCACTCCCTTCTGCTCAAGTTGTGAAGTTTTTTTCCAGATCTTTTCATCTCATTAAGTTATCTCTCCTCTAATACCCTGCAGGACAGAATTTGGCTTTTTTATGTCTTATATGCCTTTATATTGTGATACAATATTCTGTGTCATATTATTATGTTATAAAACATATTCTTCTGTGGGCAGAAACAAGAGAGTTATCATATATAACCTCAGGACATATACTTTAGGTCTCAAAAATGTCACCCAAGAATGAATACTGAACTACTATAAGTAAACTGGTAAGTTAGTAAAGAAACCATGGAAATGACTGAAAAACAAAGAAAAATAAAGTTCATTAGAAAATAAAACCAATTTAAAAAGAAAAACAATCTAGATATATGTATTAGAAAAAAAATTATAACCCAACTAGGTGTATTTTGAAATAAGCTTAAGAAGCAAAGATATGTTTAAATAAGAGCTGTGCAGTTTAAAAAGCAGAAAACCAAAGATGGATGTGAACCTGCCTCTAGATGTATACCAGATATTTCACCAAAAAGGTCAATTTATCAGGCTACCCTGCTTGATGGAAATAACTCTGCAAACCATTGGCCTTTCTGACTCTGATTCTAGGTTCAGCTGCAGGTTTTGTGTGCGAGGTACTGGACTCTCAAGTGGGCCTTCCAACCAATTGTACAAAGAGGCAGGGGTATCTCCAAAAGAAAATAATTACATTGGCATTGTGACCTAGAATACAATGTCTTCTGGATTTGGTGACTACAATGTTGTTTCTGAGTGTATAGGGCAAATGACCATAGTACTGTAATCCATTCAGGAGGATCACTTTAACTTCTGACTGGTGGGTGGAGGGAAATCTCCATATTTGACATCCCCTTTTCCTAAAATAGTATGTGTTTCACTGTTAGAATCTAATCATTTTAAGAGTTATCACAATAGCTTCTTCCCTATCATGTATAAGCCAGCTGAATGTTTAGAAGATATGTTGGAACTATTCTTTTCCGTATTTTCACAAATCAAATTGTTCTCCTAATACTTGTAATTAACCCACTCAACAAATACTTCTCAAGTGCATTCATTCAACAAACACCTGTGGAGATTCCAGAGTACATCAAGCAAAGCACTAGAACTTGCAGAGGTACAAGGAGCTGGATAATAGTCATGATTCCTGCCAGCAAGGAGCCCACAGTTGAGTGAGAAGACAATGAATATGCAAGCCCATATCACACACAGTAGTGCTCCAATTAAAGGATTGCAACTCCTTGGAAAAATGGCTGATTTCAGAGCTGGATACACAAATGAACCTGGAACATTTTGTAGTGCCAGAACATTTTGTCTGGCACTTTGTAGTGCCAGACAGAAAGTGTTTAAACACACACACACACACACACACACAGAGAGAGAGAGAGAGAGAGAGAGAGACATACAGATGGATGTGTATCAAAAGGGAACAGGATCCAATGATAGAGCTCTGAATGGCCAAAGCAAAAACAATTTGAACAACAAAACAATGAAAGTAGTAATGCATTATAAATAATGCATTATAAATATAAGTAATGCATAATAAATTATCCATGAGTCTATACTGGTATAAAGAAATGATTGAATAAATGAACAAGTTGGGAGAAGAACTAATCTCATGTACAGAAGAATAACAGATGATGAGGGAGCTACTCTTCTCTCAAGGAGATGTAGCCTCAATACCACCCTGACTTCAGTGTGGCTGTGTGGAGTGACTTCCTTCCAAGAAGTACAGAGCTAAGGGGAGAAAGTAACCTTGCAGAGGAGAAACCTGACACAATCAATAATTCACCCAGAGATCCAGGTCAACACCAACAGTGACAAGACATGTTGATTATAGTTTGTACCTTTGATATGATGTGATGAAAATGGTTATTAACTTCTGGTGTCCTCCCTGCAAAACACATAACCCCCATTCAATCATAAGGAAAAAGTAGACAAACCCCATACAATAAGGACTTTTTTTCTCTTGAATGAATAGACAAGTGTTCATTTTTATTCAAAAGGACTACACATTTCCCTCTCTCCCAGGGGTATAGGACCATGGTAAAAGGCAGAGTCCAGGCACTCCAGTTAGGTAGGATGGTGAAGGCTTGAGCAATCCCATGTGAGTCTCTCTAGTAGCACATGCAGCGCAGTCAGGCAGAAGGAGGGACAGAATCTCCTCCATTTTTCATGCAAAGGCACAAAAGCCCAGTCAGAGAATTAATAGATTTTTCAAAAGAGCTTCTCACCCATCTTCCTTTCATGTCTCCTCATATTGCAGAATCTCACTTCACATTAAATTTATAGCCCTAGAAATCACCATTCGGATGCAGAGAGAAGATAGGAATCAAACGAATTTTATGCAACCAATTACAACTGGACTTCAAATGTATTGCTTTCAGAGTGTCATGATACTGTTAAGGGAACTACAGGGTTGTAATCCTCTCCTGAATATTTTTTCATGTTGGCATACAAACTCAAAGCAATCCAATTACCACTCTAGAAGCCTTTGCATCCTTGGTGTAAAATATTTAACTAGCTAACTTTTTCAGTTTTCCAGTGAACATCTCATCAAGTCTGTAAATTCAAGAGTTCACATTTAATTTGTGCTGCAATAAGACTATCTGTTGAGGAGTAAAAATTGAGTGATGAGGTTAAATGCTAAGAATAAAATGACAAAATTTTAAAAATCACTTGGGGGCTAGTACAGATAATCTGAATTAGACAATTTTGCAGTATAAAGGTGGTTCTCCTTTCGAACACCTGCATAGTAATACATTCTCTGTGACTAGTTTGATATGACTGTTCTATCCTGCCTGGGTCCTGGAACAACTTTCACTGGTCCAGAATGCAAAAGCTCAGGCACAGTTTTGCAAGGAACCAGCTGATGGCATGCTTTAGGAAAAGCAAAAGCTGTTTCCAGGATTATCTACTATGCTGGTTCAGTCTGCCAGGCAATACACAAATACTCATGGAACAGCACCTATGCACAAAGTACTTTACCTATTACTATGGGACTGCAAAAGAAGAAAGAAAAGCTTAAAAAAATTTACAATCTGCTTAGAAAAATTAAGTTATTTTCCTATACAAACATATGAGTCTGCCTGGAATGCATGTTTAGGAGAGTGATGAAGAGGAAATTAGAAGACACACTACAGATAGCCTGTGGAAGGCAGAAGAGAAGGCAAAGATTTAAGGCTCAGGAAACAAATACACCAGGATTGTCTGTGTCTGTCAAATTTGTGTCACTTCACTCCTGGGTTCAAAGCCATTCCAAATTTATTTGACCCAAGACCAGTTCTCTAAGGTCCTTATTCTCAGTGTGTTTGCAAGGTGGGTTTTTATAAAGCCTTGACTAACTAACTTCCACGACCTGAAAGAAACATACTAGAAACCACCATTAATCCTGTTTCATGAGCAAATATGACCCAACAATTAGAATATGGTTAAGGTGGGGACATTTAATTACCAACCAATTTTGTGGAATAAGCAAGTTACACATCTCTTGTCTGATGTAGGACAGACAGGTCAGAACCTGTAAAGCCAGGTCCCTAAATAGCTTCCGTTTCCACCCCACCAACCCCTATACCCCTCCTATGCTGGCCCACATCTTTCAAAGCTTAGCCTGTGAAAAGAAGGGACACACAAGGTCTCTCCATGCTGTGTGGTCCTGCGCAATGCCCGCTCTGCATCCCTGAAGGAGGCTTCAAAGGATGTGAAGTAACTAATAAAGACAACCGCTTTAACTCCTGTAAGAGGTCATTAATGAATAAAGAGCCCCCAGGCTGCTCTCGAGGTGAGGGCGGTGCATCTGAACTCAGCGGGCTGTCATAGCACCTGAGTGTTCAGAAAAGAGGAGGATGTGTCCTGGTGAAAACACAGCCCGCCCCAACTCTGCTCCCCACAAGGCGCAGCTCCATAGGAAGGCTCCCTAGTGGAAGTGGGCCCACTTGCCTAGGGGCCATTTCGTTGGGGTCCCAGCAACCACGGACCCCAAAGTCTGGCGCTCGAAAGCATCCAGCCCTGGCTCCAGTTGGAGCCCCGCCCTGCCCCCCGTCCAGATTGGATTCAGCCCTACATGCGGGGTCCCCGACACCCCCCCACACACACCCCTCAGAGAAAGGGACCCTCCCTGCGCCTTGTGTCCCTGCCCCAGCGATAGAGTCATACCTGCGCCCCACACTCCCTGTACCTCCGAGAGAGAACCCCCGC
>NW_025999943.1:10809922-10828447 GCF_001458135.2 Marmota marmota marmota
GTATCATATTATGTGTGTAAGTGGACGGGGGGGGGCGGGGGGGGAGGCGCGTGCCCCTTTCCTGCATTTCCTTCATTGTGTTTGGGATATTGTGCGTTGTGGGTTTTCTTCGCTTTGGGGGAAGAAGATCTCCGACGTGTCGCGCTTGAATGTGGGAAGCAGAAAGTCAGAACAAGGAAAGGTGTTTAACTTCAGCCAAACTTGCAACCTGGAGCCTGAGGAGAATCCTTGAGAGAACTGACCAATACACGCTGCATACTTTAAGTCTGAGGCACTTGTGAAATGCAGATGACAATAATGCGGACAATAGTAATTAAAAATAATTAGTGACACATCTCAGTTAAGAAGTGCATACACTGGTCTGTACTTCCTGTCGGATAAAGGAGAATAGCCCTAGATGTCCCTGACATCCTATGTTTTGCTGACTTGGGCTCGCCTCCCTTCCTGAGGAGCAGGACCATAGACTTGGGTGAGTGAGGTCTGCACGCAATTATGGCAGCCTGAAGAGGTTATGGACCTGCAGCAGTAATGGGGAGGGGGCGGGGGACTTAGCCCAGTAATTTCAGTGTCCCCTAAATGGACTCTCATTGTCAGTTTGTCACTTGGTTGAGTTTAACCATGGGCCTTTGTTCTTTTTCCTCAAGTAGACTTTATGCTTTTCTTGCCCCAGTTCTAGCAAAATCTAAGCAGTGTTCTAGAAGAAAATGTCCTGACCCAAAGAATCTCCTTAGAATTGCAGGATGCTTCTCAAAACTGCTCCTGTGGAGAGCTTTGTGCCGTTGTTTGGACCGTGTAGAGTCTTTGGTGATGTTGCTTGCACTGTGCCAAGTATGGGGGAGGTGGGGCCGGTTATGAGGGGAGAACACCAAGTCTCTAGTCCGTCTCATTACTGGGGATCATGAAGGGTCCCCCTTTGCCATCCCTACCAGGAATAAAACCTTAAAGGTGTTGGTCAGTCCACCTGATCCACTGGTTGATGATTTTTTTATAAGACAAATTCTGATACAGGTAATGGTGACCTTATTCTTTTTCTCTTCTGAATTATAAGAGAGTTAAGAAGGAAAGGGACTAGATAAGTATGGTCTGGCATTTCAGTCGGATGAAAGGAAAATTCTAACTTACATATCTTCACTGTGCATCTTTTGATTCAATCTGAATTTTCCAGGAATTATTAGTAGTTTGTGTAAATTAGCCAAAATGTTAAAAGACATAAATTTGTGGAAAAATAACTTTTGGTCTGTGAAGGCAAAATCTTCCCAATGGGTACATTGTCAGAGCTTAAGATTTCTGTTTTACTTGCTTAACCCATGAGCATGGAACTGAGCCCTAGGGGGCCTTTTTCATTTTGAACTTATATGTTTGGGAAGGACAGAGATTTGCTTTAATGAGCAGACACTGCTAACAAGACCCAGAGAAAGGAAGTTAAACTTAATGGAAATTATTTTTGAAATTTCCAATTCATAAGTGAAGTAAGAAACATGGAATTCTGTGAATTGTCTGTTTTTATATTTAAACTCATAGAAAAAAGTTCCAATTTTATTGAGTTAATTTTGAAGAAGTATCTGAATCCCAAATATATTGTCATCATTAGTCATTACTTTAAAAACACAATTGCTGAAATTTTTCATCATTACATTTAAAAATCTACTACTGGGTTATCCCTGGAATGACCTGAGATTTCTAGAGAAAAAAAAAATATCAATTCTTCTAAATTAAAGAATGAGTATGAGATTTAAAAAGAAAACTTGCTGATTTGGGGATACCAATTCCTCAAACTCTTTCTCATGACTGTTTTTTAATGCTTGAGGGGTGGCCTTGAGGTTTGGGGTTAAGTGGTATTATTATTATTATTATTTTGATAGAGGAATAACTAAAGAGCACCTTTTGTTTTGTTTTGAATGAGTTTAAAGTGTGAAGCATTGAGTAATTGACAGTGTCTGAACTTGCCCTATAACAATTCTGGGGATGAAGGAAAAAAACTATCCACAAAATTCATTCAATAAACATGTGTGGCAGGAGTTCAAAGAGCATGCTAACAGGTACTATTTTTTGCTCAACAGGTGACATCCGTGCTGACTTCAGAAAGCAAAGAAAGATTTTATTTGTATCCCCACTGTGGACAGCTGACTTCTAGGCAATCAGGTGGTGGAGGAGAAGAAAGTCAGAAGCCTTGAAGAGGGACCTTGCCCTCATTTCTTCCAGCCTGACTCCTGGGAGTCCTTAGCAATAGGCTCAGGTTTGCTTGTTTTGCTTGGTCCTTATTTCCCTTTTATCCACGCACACTTCTCAACTCTCTAGAGCTCACGTGGACGATGTGAGGAGTGTGTTCTCTTCTCAGATCTATCAAATATTCACTGAATGACTTTGAAAGGACCACAAGGGAACAAAACCATGTAGAAAGTGAGAGGTCTTTGCCACCCCTTATGGTATGCTCAGAGGTAATGCTCTAATTTTTAGGACTTTAGTTTGGGTTTTGTCTCCAGTGAAACTAAAATGGCACTCTTAAACCCATAGTGATTAAATTCTTAAATAAAAAGTTTTAAAATGACAAAGAAATCACATTGTTGTTAGAATGCCAATAGGCCTAAATGATTTGAATTGTGAAAGGAAAGAGCAATCGATCTTTATAATACTTTGTGTATCCTCCTAAGTAAGGTCACTGTGTTACTTATTTTGGGAGCTAAATATTTATGACTGGAGCTTTAGTATCAAGAATTTGGCATGAATATATTTATTATAATTAGATATGCCACAAAACCAGATACATTTTACCTTTTTAAGTTTAAATATAACCACTTGCTTATAAGGCGACCTCTATTTGTTCCTTATAAGACAGCCAGAAAGATGCCAGTTAAAACAAACCTCTGGTTTAAAAAGAAGGAGTTAATAGTTTACTTTTTATTGAAATAGTTCCTCCCATTGGTTCCAGCCCTGTTGAAACAGGAAAGCAAAGAGGGATTTCTTTTATTGCCATTACAAAGGGTTCCAATAGTGCGGTAATTTTGGAAAGTAATGAGTGACAATTTCCCCAAGATTGTTATGCCTTCCAATATTCTGTAACAAGGTATCTGTGAAAGATTATCCTTGGGGTTATGTGTTTTTACAAGGGAAGTCTCGGGGCTTCCATGGCCTCCACTTCTTTTTCCAGGTCCATTCCTTAGACTGCCCCCACATTGGCCATAGTGCCTTTGCCCATTGACAAGGCAAGGTGGGAAGAGCTAGTGGAGCCCAGGGCCCCCTTCATCCTGACTAAATCTTTGGCTGTCTGTCACCTCCTTGCTGCCATGGCTCTTTAGGTGGGTAAGAGTCTCCTGGAGGCCACTAAGCCTTCCCAGTGACTGCAGTAATGTATTAGGAAATTTAGGGCTTAGTAATACCAGCATGGCACATTATCCTGGCCATAATACCAGAAGGTTCTTGGGTTTACATGCATAGATTTTTCTCTTGTTTTGAAAACCAAGATATTTGTCCTTCTCCAGCCATTGGGTCACTATCTCATTCTGAATAATAACATTTAGATCACCTATGAAAAATCCTCCCAAATCAAAAACAATTCTTATATGATCCAGAAATCATAGAATAGAGTATACTCTAATCATAAAAGCATCATTCATGAAAGCCTGAAGGTGGAAGAAACATAAATGTTGATTGACAGATGAGTGGATAAACAAAATGTGGTATATGCCTACGAAGAAATATTATACAGCCTTTAAAAAGAAGGAAATTCTGACACACACTACAACATGAATGAATCTTGAGGACATTATGCTAAGTGACTAAGGCCAACCACAAAAAGACAAGTACTTATGATCCCACTTATATGATATATGTAGAGTAGTCAAAATCATAGACACAGAAAGAAGATAATGACTGCTGAGGTCTGGAAGGAGAGAAAAATGGGGAGTTATTTTCATGGATACTGAGTTTCTGTTTGGGAAAATGAAAGAGTTCCAGAGATCTATTTCACAGCAGTGTGAATATACTTAACACCACTGAACTATGCACTTAAATTAAAAAGTATCTCAACAAAAACAAAGAGAAATAAAGCTTCTAGAACATAGAAAAATGCATATTCCATCTGCACTCTTTCTAGTACTCTAATATCTAATTCTTCTGGGAATAGAAGAATAGAATAAGTTCTCAGAAAGTATGCTCCCGCTTGACATCTCTTTCATGTTTTAAAAAATAGTTTTTAGCCAGGTACAGTGGCTATAACTTTCTTTTTTTTTAAAGAGAGAGAGGGAGAGAGAGAATTTTTAATATTTATTTTTTTTTAGTTTTCAGCGGACACAACATCTTTGTTTCTATGTGGTGCTGAGGATCGAACCCGGGCACACATGCCAGGCAAGCGCGCTACCGCTTGAGCCACATCCCCAGCCCTGGTGGCTATAACTTTCTATAACTTTAATATCCCTGCTGAGCTGCTGGGATTACAGGAGGCTGAAGCAGGAGGATGGCGAGTTCAAAACCAGCCTCAGCAAAATCAAGGTGCTAAGCAACTCAGTGAGACCCTGTCTCTAAATAAAATACAAAATAGGTCTGAGGATGTGGCTCAGTGGCCAAGTGCCCCTGAGTTCAATCACCAGTACCAAAAAAAATGTTTTTAGAATAAATTATTTTTTATAAAATAGGGACATTAAAATAGACTTTCTGGACTAAGGGTGTGGCTCAGTGGTAGAGCACTTGCCTAGCATGCATAAGGCCCTGGATTCTAGCCCTAGCATCACAAATTTTTTTTTTAATTTAAAAAGAAGAAGAAGAAGAAACTAATTTCTACCTCTTATTGATTGTCTATTAAAATTATACCATCTGATCCAAGGATTGTGCCCAATATTTTGTACTTTGGGTTCAACTATCTTATTTTTCTTTTTCCTATTCTAATTTTTTTAACTTTTTTATGTTCTGTTTTTATAAGGTTCATCTCATGTAGTATTTTAACCTGCTGAATCATGTTTATAGGTTTGGGCCACTCCACTTGAGTGTAGGGATCTGAGTCATTTTCTTTCTTTCTGTAACTTTAAAATCTCCACTCCTTGGGCTAAAGGAGACATCCCTTCTTCTCTTACTTGACCCACTTAACCGTAGAGAATGGTCATTGAGAAGCCTCAATTTCCTATCTTTTCAAATCTTCAGCTATGAAATCCTACTCCTCTTTTCTTTTTAATGTAAAAAGTTACAGTTCTTCCCCTAAAGTCTAGGCTAAGTTACTTCCATCCTGTGAGCTTCCCATTTGTACCACAGTGTGAGCTTTTCAAATCAATATGAGTTTGGATTTAAGAATCCAAATGTTCTTATCATATTCTATTTTAAAACATTTTGTTCTCCATAGTATTTGAACAGCTTTTAGATCTATAAACATTTTGACACCCGGGCCAAGGAAGGAGAAAGTTTTTGAACCAAGGTGTGGACATTTCTAGCTCTGCCCTGAAGGCACCCTTCTGCCCTCCCCTTATAGTATGTGCCCCAACTTCCACTGCGTGGTTCAGAAGGAGGAAGAATCAGTACAGAAGTTATCAGAGGGATGGTTGTGGATGCTTCCTTACACTTAACCCTGGTATCTTTCTGAGAAAACTGTGGTGTCTAAAAGCCAAACCCAGGGCAAAAACTGAGTTTCTCAGCCGACTAAAATGGGAGCTGGACTTTTATACCACAGGACTGCTGACTGTATTAAGGATATAAAAGATGTTGCTTCAGGTGCACATTAGCCTCCCATTCCAAAGGGAGGGGGGTTAGTGTGGTGATCCAGGCACTTCTGGAATTGGGCAGGCTGCCTTCATTTACCCAGTTGCTTTGAGGAGTAGCTAACATGATCAGAGGTCAGGTCAGTGGACAAGGGCACAGGACCTGGGAGCTTAGAGGGGAAGGTTGACCAGCATCCCTTACCCATTTAGGGACAAGAAAATCTAAGACAAGCGGGCAGAAGGACATTGGTGACTCCATCATACCTCAATAGTGTATGAAAAATTGCCTGAGTGCATTCTTCTGAGGCAAGTGTCTTCCATTTTCCAAAGTTTCTCAAAGGATCCAACATTCATCTTGTCTTGTTGTTTTGTTTTAAGAGAGTGCTGACCAGTTCTTTAGTCTTCCTTGACAATGTAGGATAAAAATGCAGCTGTTTGAATTATAACCAACATTTCCATAGATGCAAATGAGTCTAATTTCTCTCGGGATGTTTAATCAGTCATTAGCAGAGAGGGAGGCTCTGGGCTACAGTGACAGTTAGTCCCCTTCAACAGTGACTTTAAAGTCTTGTGTGAACAAGACCCATTTTTTGAGACCTGGTTACATGGAAGAATAAGGAAGCAATTTGTGTAAAACTTTCTGATTCTCTTTTGGAGGAGGGTAGTTGACACATTAGCTTTCCTAAGAATACATTATGGCCAATGATGCGATTCAAGCTAGATGTAAGTATAAAAATATTGTACAGAGTGAACTAGTAAGTATTTGGTTTCTTTTTCCCCTTCTTACTCTGCTTGATCAACCAGATAATGTCATTCTAACAAACGATTTTTTTTTTTTTGCTTAGATAAGCCATCTAATTAAATAAAATCTGTGGAAGTTCTATGAGCCCTTGGGTAAAAGCAAACTGATACAATGTGTATTTGCATAGTGATTAAAAGGGAATTTGACCCATCACAGTGGTGCACACCTGTAATCCCAGGAACTCCAGAGGCTGAGGCAGGAGGATCCCAAGTTCATGGCCAGCCTCAGCAATTTAGTGAGACCAATTTAGTGAGATCAAAAAACATAAGAATATGTTTAGAGTGGGCCTTCCTTATTAGAAAACCTCTTACTAACAGATTAGGGGTTGAAGTTATAAAATACCAACTTAGTGGTGTTTAATTCAAAATAAAAAGTAAATAAGGACTGAAATGTAGCTCAGTGGTAGAGCCCACCCCTGGTTTCAATCCCTAGTACCAAAAATAAGGGCAAGGGGAGCTTGGGCATGAATTTGTTTACCTGTGTTCCAGGATTAATGGCCAATAACAGCATAATAGGTAATCTGAATTCAGTTGAACTGAAAAGGTCCTAAACCTAAACCTTCCCTCAAAACAGTTATTTCTGGTCAAAAACAGCAGAATGTGTTTACAGTGGACCTTTATTCTTAGAAAAACTCTTACTAACAGATTAGGGTGTTGAAGTTCTAAAATATCAGTCTAAAAGAACTTTGCTCATGTCTATGACATCACCGTGATACTACTTTATCAATTCACAGGCATTTTGCCTTTTTGCCTGTTTAGGAATAAAACAACACAATGGATTGGGCGACCCTGCACACTTTCATTGGGGGTGTGAACAAACACTCCACCAGCATTGGGAAGGTGTGGATCACAGTCATCTTCATTTTCCGAGTCATGATCCTTGTGGTGGCTGCCCAGGAAGTGTGGGGTGATGAACAGGAAGACTTTGTCTGCAACACTCTGCAACCAGGATGCAAGAACGTGTGCTACGACCACTTCTTCCCCATCTCCCACATCCGCCTGTGGGCCTTGCAGCTGATCTTTGTGTCCACCCCAGCACTGCTGGTGGCCATGCATGTGGCCTACTACAGACATGAAACTGCCCGCAGGTTCAGGAAAGGAGAGAAGAGAAATGAATTCAAAGACCTAGAGGACATAAAAAAGCAGAAGGTTCGAATAGAGGGGTCCCTGTGGTGGACATACACCAGCAGCATCTTCTTCCGAATTATCTTCGAAGCTGCCTTTATGTATGTGTTTTACTTCCTCTACAATGGGTACCACCTGCCCTGGGTGCTGAAATGTGGGATTGAGCCCTGCCCCAATCTTGTTGACTGCTTTATTTCCAGACCAACTGAGAAAACTGTGTTTACGATTTTTATGATTTCTGCATCTGTGATTTGCATGTTGCTTAATGTGGCAGAGCTGTGTTATCTGCTGCTGAAAGTGTGTTTTAGGAGATCCAAAAGAACCCAGACCCAAAGAAATCACCCCAACCATGCCATAAAAGAGAGTAAGCAAAATGAAATGAATGAGCTGATTTCAGATAGTGGTCAAAATGCAATCACAGGTTTTCCAAGTTAAGCATTTCAAGATAAAGTGTTGTCACATCCTAATAAAACATTTGTCTTCTCCAGGAGAAGACAACCTGAAAATCCCCTCTCTAGGCTGTAAAGTTTGTCTTTATAAATGACTTTCATAATAAATAGATACTTGAGTTCACTTTTTGTAGAATACTTGTGCCATTCACATGTGACATAATCAAATACATGGTTCATCTCTGAAAACAAAACACTGGTTGATGACTGAGCCTTGAAGTCACTTTAACAAGTTCATTTTATGTGGATCATCTGACCTAGTAGGTTTTCCTGAAAATTTATTTTACTGCTGTTGTTAAAGAACTTTTTTCTAGAAACTGATACTTTTATTAGTAAAAGATATTTTTATAGGATTGAATGTTTTAGTTCTGACTTTGGATTTATATAAAATATTTTTATAATGACCAGCCTTCCTTATCTGAAAAAACATATGATGTTGGTTTTAGAACTGTACCACAGGTATCTCAATTTTGAATTTAAAAAGGGTCTATCTTGTAAATATTGTTTTGCATTGTCTATTGAGAAACTTATGAACTGTCATGATACTTTCAAGGTGGAAAGTGTTCTTTGTACAATATATTTTTACTGCTTCCTGAATGTAGATGGAGCTATATGGAAGTGGGATGCTTTTTAAAACTAGCCTGTTTGCCAATTGTTATGAAAAAAACATAAATGTGATCAATTCAATAAAGCTCAACCCCATTGCTTAAGTCTTCATATGTGCTGTGGGTCTCCGTTCCTTCTGGGTCCCTTGCTGCCATCACTAGTGGTGTGATAAGCTGATTATGTTACTTTTGCTAGGGAGGCCACCAGCTACTGTGCTTAAAGTTGCTAAGACTTCAACAGAGATTCTTGCATTCTCATGATAAATGAGCACAGGTTAAGTTTAGCAGCCTAACAGGTCCTCAGCTTGGAGAGGGATAGGCAGACTGCTTGTAGGACTCTTGGAAAATGTCCTTTGGGTCAGTTCAGCCTTGATAAAGACAAGATTAGGAAGATCTTCAACAGCTTTCCTAGTCCAGTCTGTGTTGCTATAACAAAACACCTGAAAATGGGTGACATATAGTAAAGAAGGTTTATTTAGCTAAATGTTCTGGAGTTCCAAGATCTTGGCACTGGCATCTGCTCAACTCTGGATACATCAAAACATGACTTCATGATCAGAGCATATTTGGAGGGAAAGATCACATGGCAAGACAGAAGGTAAGCAAGTGGAATGCCAGTCCCACTTATAACAATCCACTCTCAAGGGTCTTCCTGATAGAGTAGCATTGATCCCTTCCAAGGGAAGTGCCCCCGTGATCTAATTACCTTACAACAGGCTCCACCTCTTAAAAGTTCCTCCACCTCAACATTCACCACACTTGGCCCCAGGCGTCTAGCACATGAAAGCTTTGGGCAACACACTCAAACCATACCCAAACCACAACAGCAACCTTCAAACAAAGCTTGTTTTGAAAGACTCATTACCTAAGCCCTTCAGTCCATAGTGACTTTACACCCAGAGATGGGGAAATCTCTCTCTCCCCAGGGATTTCCAGATTGAACACAGAGGGAAGGTGGGTATGAATGAGTCAGCCAGCCACAGACTGGTCACTCTTGGGAGTAATGAGGCACACACAAATGCAGCCTCTGTACAAAAGGATGGCCAGCCTAGGGCACCTTCAGGATACTGATGAATAATGGCACCAAACCAGAAAACTCCTAATGAATAATAAACATATATGAAGGCTTGCTATGGCACTTTGATTCCTAAAGGAACTGTTCAGAACCTCTCTCCAGAAAAACAAAAAAGTGATTCTCATTTTCTTCACAGTCTAAAGCAAATCATGGTTGTGTCAGTTCACCTAAATATTCTAGTACCAATCTATAAAAATCAAGAATTAACCTTTTCAATCCATTTTTTAATCATGCTAGAATTAAAAAATAAAAATCATTTTACTTTTATCTAAATTAACATTGATTTGTAACTATTTTTATGGTAAAATGACAGCTGGAGTAGTTGTTATGGGTGTAGTAATTTTTTAAAGAAGGGAATCTGTTGCTTTTCAAAACATTTCCTAAAGTGGGGGAAGAAAATTTATAGACTTTCCAAGCACATCTGTGTTTTTTCAGTACTGTTATTATGATTTTAAAAAGAAGTAATTTAACTTTCTTTTTTATAAGAAGTTAGTAATAAGTGTCCTTTATACTTCTGTGAAAGGACTTATTTTTCACTTTAATAATTTATTAATTTTAAAATATTTGTATCATTTGCAACAACTTACATTTTAATTTTTGGTGTGTTATCAGTTGAATGGGATAAAGCTCTTAGATATTACAAAATATTTATAAAACATCTCATTGACTGTTGAAATCATTTCCAAAATGGTGACTATCTAACAACTAGTCATAAATTTTTTTAAGCACAAATCACACATTTTGTAAGTCTTGAATTTATTTTAACTCTAACTTTTAATTGATATATCAGGTATGTTTTAGAAAAATCTTTGAGAACACCAAAGGAAACTATCCCAGAATCTAATGTAGTTTGTTGTTAACAATGCTTTAATGAAAGTATATTGCTAATAACATATTTCCTCAAGAAATATAAAGTTGAATAGTTTTATTGTAGAAAAGTATGTTATATTTCTCCATGAAGTTCAATAAATCATCTTTTTGTGAAGAAGAAAAAAAAAAGAATTAACCTTTTAAAACAAAGTCACAATTTCATCATCACTAGTCATCACTGATTTGTCCTCTGATGTTCCTTTCTTTTGAAGTGGCTATTTAGGTATAAAATGAAGCCTATAAAGAGGTATAGGGCAGGGTCAGGGCAGATCATGCATCCTTGGTACAGTCCCAGCCTGGATGGAAGAGGGATTTCCTTCCCACCCTGCTCCTGAGAACACTTCTCTCCTTCGGGACTATACATATTTATTTATAATATGCAATGATATGTACACATAAGATACACAGAACTGCACTATTTAAATGTGTCTGATTTGATGAATTTTGACCTATGTTAACACTTGGGATGCCAACACTAATTCAAGGGAATAAAGGGAGATCCATTACCTCCAAAAGTTCCTGTGTTCCGTGTGTGTGTGTGTGTGTGTGTGTGTGTGTACAAGAGCATTTAACATAAGATCCACCCTTTGGGAAAATTTTTGAAGTGTACAATACCATATCATTAACTTCAGACACAATGTTGTACAGCAGATCTCTAGAACTTATTCATGTAGCATCACTAAAACTTTATACGTGTTGAATAACAATTCCCCATTTCCTCAAACCCAATGGCCAACCCTGGACACCATTATTGTATTCATTGCTTCTATTAGGTTGACTGTTTTAGACAGTTCCTATAAGTAGGCTCATTCAGTGTTAGTCCTTCTGTATCTGGTTTATTTCACCAAGTATAATGTCCTCGGAGTTCATCCACATGGTAGCATAAGAGAAGATTTCCTCCCATATTAAGGTTAAATAATATTCCATTTATATGTATATACCACATTCTCTTTGTTCAAGTATGCATAAAAACTACAATGAAATGTCATTTTGTAACTGTTAAGATGGCCATTATAAAAAAAAAAAAAATGGGGCTGGGAGTGTAGCTCAGAAGTAGAGTTCTTGCCTGGTGTGCACAAGGCCCTGAGTCCCATCTCCAGAATTGATAAATAAATAAGTAAATAATGAGTGCTGGTGAGGATATGAAGAAATTGGAACCCTCTTGTTCTGTTGGTGGTAATGTAACTTGGGGCAAATGGTAAGAAAAACGGTATGGAAATTCCTCAAAATATTAAAACTGGACCTATCAGCAATCACGCTTCTGTGTGCATAGGCTAGAGAAGTGAAAAGAGAGGCTTGCACTTTCATGTTCACTGCAGCATCATTCACAAAAGCCAAGGGGCAGAAACAAAACCCTTTTTTCTGTCTTCTACACCTTCCTCTTTCCTTTCCTTCTGCTCTTTAACCTTGCTAGATGCTCTTTCCCTCCACCTGTGTTACCCGCCTTGCCATCTTTTCCAGCCTCCCATCAGGGCACCCACTTCTCCTCTCCCTATCTATTTCTCAGCACTGAATCTGGGTCCATCTTCTCCACTGAACCAAAGCCATTATCAGCACCAATGACTTCCTCAACACCAAATCCACTGGTTTCTTCTACCTATGACTTTTAAAAATATTTTTCTGGATTCCTAAATACTTCCTGACTTAATCTTGGGTTTCCTGACCCACCTCCAACTATGCCTCTGTCTTCTACTGGCTTCTCTTCCTTTCCCCATCCCTGAGTGAAGTTACCACCAAGAAACATTCTTTCCTCACCCTACATTTTTCCTTGGTAATCTCACTTATCTGTACAATTACCTTGTAAGATCTTAGCCCCATAGGGTATGGAAAGATAAATAACTTGCCCAAGGTCACAGCTAATAAGTAGCAGAGCTGAGAATCACATCAAAGCAGACTATCTGCAAAGTCCTGGGCTTAGCCAGAACTCTGCCTCACCTCTCACAGCTCTATGAATGGTGACCACTTGTAATGTGTGAACCTATATATGTATTCCTCAGTTTCAACTGTTATCTATTCATGGCTAAACACTTTTCCAACCAATCCCCCTACCCACCCACCTGCTTCTCCCTTACTCTGGTTTTTCTAAAGCCAATCCAACACACATTATTTCATCTATAAGAATATGAAATTGATTCATAAAATTGCAACTTTTCTATTCTTAAGTACTGTTCAAATTGTTTCTCAGGAAACAGGCACAGAACCTTAGCTATGTTCTCATAGCTTAAAATGACTTTGAGAGCCTGGTCAGCCAAAAGTTTCTGAGGATGTGTAGAACTTGAGGAAAACAGAACCTCATGGATGTAAATTAGAAGCAAGGGGTACTGCCAAGTGTAGCAGGACCAACCAGAATTATCCACCTGGTCCATATTCCACCTGAACCAATGTACTGGGTGTAGACTGTTCCACCAAAATTCTCCTGATTACAGCCTATCAGCCCTCTGTTTCCCCTTACCCTTGACCAGTCCCTTCATTACTGGCCAACTTGAGAGACAGATATGAGGACATTTCCTATATTCTCATTGATTGACCAACAATAAAACTCATTTTATGAATAGCAGTGCCATAGCATTGAGTTCTATGTGTATTTGGCAGCAAGCCCTTTCTTGGTAACAAATTCATATAAAACTTTTAAAACACAATGCCAGGCAGCCCGGAGATCCTGACAGAGGCCTGCCACCTTCCCCGCCACACCATAGCCCATCCCGCGCCTGCCTCCGGAGCCACCCTGCGTTGGGATTCCTTATTCACCAAAGCGTGGCTCCTCGGCCCAACATCAGGGTACATATAGGCTTGAGGCTACCACCACCACAAAACTGGGATATCTCTGCTTCTATCAAGGGACAACAATAAGGATCTGGTAAGACATCACCAAAGTCCCATTGGGCCTGGTTGCACCAGAGTTTTTCTCTACTTGGGGTGCTAACAGTTATCCTGTTGCTGAGGTAACAGGAAGTCTTGTACGGGGTTTCCTATCTTGTTTCTCCTACTAACAGCCACTCTTATGATTAGCCTCTCACTAATCATGTGATCTAATACCTCTATATTCTCACATCCTACCTCATAAACATCTCAGCCAACCTTCCAGTCCCCCCATCTACCATCAGAAACTGTAAGCCATTATGCAAACCCATTGACTATTTATGGTAGAAAATAACCGAACTCATCATTTCTGATTATAGTGACAAAACTGTAAATGTAAAAATAGAAGCTAACTGATATATGGCTGCACATAGGGTACATTGAGTACTGTAATATTGAGCTTGCCCTTAAAAGTGGGTATTGATAACCTATAGGGACACTATAAGATAATGGGGCAGAAGCTGTAATACCTCAGATCTACACTGTGAGAGAGGAAGACACATAGACGTCATGAAAAAACAAAGGAGGAAAGTACCCCAAACAAACCAAGATACTACAACAATAGAATCCATAGATAGCACAGTAGGTGAAATGTCAGAGGAGGAGTTCAGAATATACATAACTAAAATGATTTAGGAATTAAAGAATGACCTAAGTGAGCAGATACAGGCAAAAATCAATCACTCCAATGAAGAGATAAGAAAGCAAATACATGTTGCAAGAGATTACTCCAAGAAAAAGATAGAGATACTTAAAAAAAAAACAGAACTCCTTGAAATGAAAGAAACAATATACCAATTAAAAAACTCAATAGATAGCATCACCAGCAAACTAGATCACTTGGAAGACAGGACCTCAGACAATGAAGACAAAATATACCATCTTGAAAATAAAGTTGACCTCACAGTGAAGATGGTAAGAAACCATGAACAGAATATCCAAGAATTATGGGATACCATCAAAAGACCACATTTAAGATTTATTGGGATAGAGGAAGGTTCAGAGATTCAAATCAAAGGAATAGCCAAGGGGCAGAAACAAAACACAATCTCTTCAATGAAATAATATCAGAAAATTTTCCAAGCATGAAGAATGAATTGGAAAATCAAATACAAGAGGACTATAGGACACCAAATGTACAAAATTGCAACAGATCTACACCAAGACACATTATAATGAAAATGCCTAGCCTACAGAATAAGGATAGAATTTTAAAGGCTGCAAGAGAAAAAAATCAGATTACCTATAAGGGAAGACCAATTTGGATCTCAGCAAATTTTTCAACCCATACTCTCAAAGCCAGGAGATCCTGGAACAACATATACCAAACTCTAAAAGATATTGGATGCCAACCAAGAATCTTATATCCAGAAAAATTAAGCTTCAAATTTGACAATGAAATAAAAACCTTCTATAATAAACAAAAGCTAAAAGAATTTACAGCAAGAAAGCCTGCACTACAGAACATTCTTGGCAAAATATTCCATGAGGAGGAAATGAAAATCTGCAAAGGGAAGAACTACAAGAAAGGAAAAGCCAACCAAAGGAAAAACCAAGTCAAGCTAAATACCAAAAATAAACAAAAATTACCAGTAATACAAATCATGTCTCAATAATAACCCTAAATATTCATGGCCTAAACTCACCAATCAAAAGACATAGGCTGGTAGGTTGGATTTTTTTAAAATACCCAACAATATGCTGTCTTCAAGAGACTCATCTCATAGGAAAAGACACCCACAGACTGAAGGTGAAAGGTTGAGACAAAATATACCATTCCCATGGTCTATGTAAACAAGCAGGGGTTTCCATCCTCATATCAAATAAAGTAGACTTCAAGCCAAAGTTAACCAAAAGGGATAAAGATGAACATTTCATACTGCTTAATGGGACTATACATCAACAAGAATAAGGATAATAGTTAAAGTAAATATGGAAACTCTTCTCAAGTTCAAGAGTCAAATAGACCACAATACAATAATTCTGGGTGACTTTAACACATCTCTTTCACCACTTGATTGATCTTCCAAACAAAAGCTAAACAAAGAAATTATACAATTCAATAATACAATCAATAATTAGACTTAACTGACAGATACACTTTCTTCTCAACAGCACATGGATCCTTCTCTAAAATAGACCATATATTATTATGCCACAAAGCAAATCTTAGTAAATACAAAAAAATAGGAATACTACCCTGCATTCTATCAGATCACAATAGAATGAAATTAGAAGTCAATGATAAAATGAAAAATAAAAGATACTTCAACACCTAGAGACTAAATAATATGCTATTGAATGAACAATGGATTGCAAAAGATTTTGAGGAGGAAATTTTAAAATTCTTAGAGGTAAATGAGAACACCAATACAACATATCAAAATCTCTGGGACACTATGAAGGCAGTTTATTGCATGGAGTTCATTCCTTCAAAGAAGAAAAAGTCAACAAATAAATGACCTAACATTACATCTCAAAGCCCTAGAAAAAGAAGAACAAATCAACCCCCAAAGCAGTAGAAGACAGGAAATAATTAAAATTAAAATTAAATCAATGAAACAAAAGAATCAATTGAAAAATTTACAAAACAAAAGTTGATTCTTTGAAAAAATAAATAAAATTGATAAACCATTAGCCATGCTAATGAAGAGGAGAGAGAAAACTCAAATTACTAACATCCGTGATGAAAAGGAAATATTACAATGGACACTACAGAAATACAGAAGATAATTAGAAATTATTTTGAAAATTTGTACTCCAATAAAATAGAAAATATTGAAGGAATCAACAAATTTCTAGAGGCATATGATATGCCCAGACTAAATCAGGATTATATACACAATTTAAATAGATAAATTTCAAGCAAGGAAATAGAGGATGCCATCAGAAGCCTACCAATCAAGAAAAGTCCAGGACTGGATGGATACACAGCTGAGTTCTACCAGACCTTTGAAGAAGAACTAACACTACTTCATGAAATACTTCACTTCCAAACACATTCTATGAGGCCAATATTGCCCTGATTCCAAAACCAGACAAAGACACACCAAAGAAAAAAAACTTCAGACCAATATATCTAATGAATATAGATGCAAAAATTTTCAATAAAATTCTGGCAAATCAAATACAAAAACATATCAAAAAGATAGTGGGGTTCAAGTAGAGTTCATCCCAGGGATGCAAGTTTGGTTCAACATACGGAAATCAATAAATGTAATACATTTATGTAAATACAGCATAGCTTCATGTTCAAAACGCTAGAAAAACTAGGGATATTAGGAACATACCTCAACATTGTAAAGTCTATCTATGCTAAACCCCAGGCCAACATCATTCTAAGTGGATAAACATTGAAGGCATTCCCTCCAAAATTGGAACAAGGCAGGGATGCCTTCTTTCACCACTTCTATTTAACATAGTTCTTGAAACTCTAGCCAGAGCAATCAGACAGATGAAAGAAAGTAAAGAGATACGGATAGGTAAAGAAGAACTCAAATTAGCACTATTTGCCGATGATATGATTCTATACCTAGAAGACCCAAAACATTCCACTATAAATCTCCTAGAGCTAATAAATGAATTCAGCAAAGTAGTTGGATATAAAATCAACACCCATAAATCAAAGGCATTTCTGTATATCGGTGACAAATCCTCAGAAAAAGAAACTAGGAAAAACACTCCATTTACAATAGCCTCAAAAAAAATAAATAAAACACTTGGGAATAAACTTAATGAAAGAGGTGAAAGACCTCTAAGGTGAAAACTACAGCATTCTAAAGAAAGAAATTAAAGAAGACCTTAGAAGATGGAAAGATCTACCTTGTTCTTGGATAGATAGAATTAATATTGTCAAAATGACCATACTACCAAAAGCACTATACAGATTCAATGCATTCCCAATCAAAATCCCAATGACATTCCTCATAGAAATAGAAAAGCAATCAGAATTATCTGGAAAAATAAGAGACCCAGAATAGCCAAAGCAATCCTTAGCAAGAAGAGTGAAGCTGGTGGCATTACTATACCAGAACTTAAACTATACTACAGAGCAATAGTAACAAAAACAGCATGGCATTGGCACCAAAATAGACCTGTAGTCTATCAATAGTACAGAATAGAGGACACAGAGACTAACCCATATAACTACAGTTGTCTTATATTAGACAAAGGAGCCAAAAATGTACATTGGAGAAAAGATAGCCTCTTCAACAAATGGTGCTGGGAAAACTGGAAATCCACATTTAACAAAATGAAATTAACCTCGATCTCTCACCATGCACAAAACTCAAATCAAAGTGGGCCAAGGACCTAGGAATTAAACCCAAGACTTGCACCTAATGGAAGAAAAAGTAGGCCCAAATCTCCATCATGTTGGATTAGGCCCCAACTTTCTTAATAAGACTCCTATAGAGCAAGAATTAAAACCAAGAATCAATAAATGGGATGAATTCAAACTAAAAAGCTTCTTCTCAGCAAAAGAAACAATCAGTGAGGTGAATAGAGCGCCTACATCTTGGGAGCAAATTTTTACTACAAGCACATCAGATAGAGCACTAATCTCTAGGATATATAAAACACTCAAAAACCTTAACACCAAAAAAACAAATAACCCAATCAATAAATGGGCCAAGGATCTGAACACACACTTTTCAGAAGAGGATATACATTCAATCAAAAAATATATGAAAAAATGTTCAACATCTCTAGCAATTAGAAAAATGCAAATCAAAACTACTCTAAGATTTCATCTCACTCCAGTCAGAATGGAGCTATCAAGAATACAAACAAGTGGTGGCAAGGATGTGGGGAAAAAGGCACACTCATTCATTGCTGATGGGACTGCAAATTGGTGCACCCAATCTGGAAAGCAGTATGGAAACTCCTTGGAAAACTTGGAATGGAACCACCATTTGATACAGCTATCCCACTCTTTGGTTTATACCCAAAGGAATTAAAAACAGCATAGCTTCATGTAGATGAATGGATAGGGAAATTTTGATATATATATATATATATATATATATATATATATATATATATATATATACACACACACA
>NW_025999943.1:10828469-10848238 GCF_001458135.2 Marmota marmota marmota
AATTTTGATATATATATATATATATATATATATATATATATATATATATATATATATACACACACACACACACACACACACACACATACAATGGAACATTACTCAGCATTAAAAGAGAATAAAATCATGGCATTTGCAGGTAAATGGATGGAGTTGGAGAATATAATGCTAAGGAAGTAAGCCAATCCCAAAAAACCAAAGGCCAAATGTTTTCTTTGATATGAGGATGCTGACTTATAATGGCGATGGGGAGCATAGGGAGCATGGGAGAAATGGAGAAATTTTAGATAGAGCAAAGGAGAGGGAGGGGGAGGGAGAGGGCAAGAGGGTAGGAATGATGGTGAAATGAGTTAGACATCATTATCCTAAGTACATGTATGAAGACACGAATGGTGTGAAAATACTTTGTGTATAGTGAGTGACTTGAAAAATTGTGCTCTGTATGTGTAATATGAAATGAATCGAATTCTGCCATCGTGTATAACAAATTAGAATAAATAAATAATTTAATTAAAAAACACAATGCCAACCCCTCTGGAAAGCAGTATGTAGATTCCTCAGAAAAGTTGGACTGGAACTACCATTTGACCCAGTTTTCCCACTCCTCAGCATATACCCAAAGGACTTAAAATCAACATACTATAGTAACACAGACACATCAATGATTTTAGCAGCTCAATTCACAATAGCTAAAACTATTGAACCAACCTAGGTGCCCTTCAATAGATGAATAGATTTTTTTAAATGTGGTATATAAATTACTCAGCCATGAAGAATGAAATTATGGCATTTGCTGGTAAATGGATGGAACTAGAGACTATCATGCTAAGTGAAATAAGTGGGTCCCAGAAAACCAAAGGTCAAATGTGCTCTCTGATATGTGGATGTTGACTCACAACAGGTGGTGTGCAGGGAGAGGTGGAGGTTCATGTGTTAGGACAGAGGGAATAGGGGGAAGTGGGGACTGAGAATGGAAAAGACAGTAGAATGAATCAGACATATATGTTTCCTATGTTCATATATAAATCTATGACCAGTGTAACTCCACATCATGTACACCACAAAAATGGGAAGTTATATATTATATCATCCATATACGTATGATATATCAAAATACATTCTACTGTTATGTATAACTAAAGGATTTATGTATAAATAAGAAATTTTAAAAACACATCATAATAAAACTCCAGTCAATATTCATAATTCTATAGCCATCCTATAAATGTTCCTTTCTTCTAAAAACTTATTATTTGGGAATAGTTCTAAATTCATATGCAAGTATAAGAAATAATGAAGAGGGCTGGGGATGTGGCTTAAGCGGTAACATGCTTGCCTGGCATGGGCGGGGACTGGGTTTGACCCTCAGCACCACATAAAAATAAAATAAAGATGTTGTGTCCACTGAAAACTAAAATAAATATTAAAAAATTCTCTTTCTCTCTCTCTCTCTCTCTCTCTCTCAAAAAAGAAAGAAAGAATGAAGAGATCTCATGTTCTTTTGCAACATCTTGCAAAACTTTAGTACAGAGGCTTCTTAACTTATGATGGGGTTACATCCTGATGAGCCCTTCATAAATTTAAAGGTATAATACATTGATAACAAATTTAATCCATCCAGCATACTGAACATCACAGATGTTCACAGCACACTGTATCTGTGGATTCCCCTCATCATCCTGGAGTTGGCTGGGATCTGTGGTCACTGCCACAGCTCATTATCACAAGAGAGGATCAGACCACATATTGCTATCCCAGGAATGATCCAGATTCAAAATTTAAAGTACAATTTCTACTGAAAATTACTTTAGTACCATTGTAAATTTGGAAACTTGTAAGTCAAAAGTCAGAGTGCTTCTAGACAAGATCACAACCAGGAAATTGACATTAATATGGTCAGAATACCAACATTTCTGTAAGGAGCCCGTGTTGCCATTTTCTACCCACACCCAAATCCCTCCCTTCTCACCCATCACTTCTCCACCTTAAAGCCTAGCAAACACTAATATGCTACTACTTCTATAATGTTATCATTCAAGAATGTTATATAAGAGGAATCACATAGTATATAACCTTTGGGCATCAGATTTTTTTTCTCTCAGCATAATTCTATGGAAATTCATCCACATCCTTGTGTCTTTCATAGTTTGTTTCTTTTTATTGAGAGTAGTATTCAATATTATACATGTACCAGAGTTTTTTAGTTATTTACCCAATTGGAGGACATCTGAAATTTTTCTGTTTTTTTTTATTGATGTGAATAATAAACATTCATGTACAGGTTTTTCTTGAACAAGTTTTCATTTCTCTATAATAAATTCCCTGGAGTCCAGTTGCTGGACTGCTTGATAGGTATACTGTTCAATTTTAAGACACTGACAAACTGTTTTCTACAGCAGCTGTACCATTTTACATACCCACACTTTGATTAAGTGTGTGGTCCTTCTTCAGTTAATTCTTATATAAATCTGAGACTAAGTTAGGATTCATATGTTTTGCCTGTGAATGCCCAATAGGCCCAGTACTGTTTGATGTTTTTCCATTGAACTGCTTTTGTTGTTGTTGTTGTTGTTGTTTGCCAAAAAACAATTGGACATGTCCATTTCTGGGTTTTCTGTTCTGATCCATTAACCTTTGGGTCCATCCCTCCACCAATATTCAACAGTCCTGATTATAGTAATTATCTTTGCTGGCATAACAGTGGTAGGGATATGTTTTTCCTGGGACATTTGGCTGAAGTGAAGATGCTATTGTCTAAAATGTTTGTGTCTTGCTAGGATTCCCCTTTACTTGTCCTTTGGCTGAAGACAGAAGGCTTTTCTTGGGTTTTTAGCAGCTCAATTCACAATAGCTAAAACTATTGTTTTGAGCCACTGGTTTTCCAACCCCTCTGCCCTCAGCATGAATTTCCTAATGGATCTCCCACTCCACATTCCCTGTTCCTAAGCTTCCTCAGGGCACATGCTGTTTCCCAAGGGTCATTCACTCATCCCCACCTCTTGGATGTTGCTTAAGCTATCTCCTACATGGAAGTCCTGCCTCTGTCCCCTCCTCCAGCTTGTCCTTCTAAAGTGGTTGGAAGTCTTCACTGTGGAGGTCCCCTGCCTCACCCCCAGCAGAACCACTCCCTCCTTGCCCTCCTGCCCAGCCTTGCTCTGAAGGTGTTTGTGCTTTCCAGCATTCTTTATGCCAGGACAGGGGCTCCTAGTCAAAGCAGAGATGATCTCACTCCTTTTCCCCAACCCCAACCTGTCTCTTCACATAGTGAGCACCAACAAGTGCACATTGGACTAATCTGAATATGAAAGACCAGCACTTTCTTCCCCAAATTTGTAGCATGGCTATTGGGAAAGGGAAAAGGCTCATTAACTTCCCTGCCCTGGAGATCGGAAGCCCAGTGAACAACTTCCCTATTTGCCAGGCTCTCAGTTGCCATGGTTTCTCCAAACCACAGGGAGTACTAGGTGAATGCTGAATGACAAACAGAGCCCATTTGGCCAAGGTCTTTTCAGGTCATTTTAATAAGAAAAAAAAAACTGGTGAATTAACAGAATGCCTTGAAACCATTCAGATGACAGAGTGCAGTGAGAAAAACTCAACAAGATGAGGAATGAAATTAAGTGGAAAACAGTCAAGAATTTCTTTAAAGATCTTACCACTGGCAGCATCATTCATCAGCCTCAGAAACATGAAGGTACTTGTTAGTCTAAATTATTTCTAGGCATGATTTACTAGGCAGGTACTAAAGTAATATATTTCTAGTTTTTTTTCTAATATAATTTTTAAATTTATGGATTCAGGATTAATGTGGTATTTTAAGTTCTGATTAGCCCTAAGCTATAAGGAATTATTTCTTTGTATACCATGTTGCTCTTATTCATCTCTTATTCCTCAGTCGTTAGTTTTCTATTCAAAATATATTGGTACAACTGGAAGCAGTCTCTTCTGCCTGATCATGGGTATCTATTAAACTTTCCTGTGTTTGGAAAAGGGGAGACAAAAATCCAGAGGGAAATTTATTGTTTTTGGTTGAACTTCAGCCCTGAGAGACCATTCATAGATCTTGACACTCCTCAAGAATTAGTATTTGGATTCAGCCCCAATACCAGAGATGCTCTTGGCTGAAAATGTGCCACAACCTCTAATCTACTTCCTAGATGCTTGGGATTTGAAACTTACCATATTGTACCTCCTGTCTGTTCACCACAGCTCTACTATGAACAGATGACTGACTCCCCTCAGTTGAAGCCAAAATGGGGTCAAAATCTTAAGCATACCCTAAAGTGCCTCTGTCAAAATTACACTTAGCTTGGGCTCCTGTAACAGAATATCATAAATAGAGTGGCTTTTAAACCAGGGAAACTTATTTCTCACAGTTCTAGAGGCTGGGAGGTCCAAAATAAGGCACCAACAGATCTAGTGTCTAGAGAGGGCATGCGTCCTGGTTCATTGAAGGGAGTATTTTGTTCTGTGCTCACATGGGGAGGGGCAACAGAGCTCTCTAGGGTCTCTTTTTAAAGGTACTAATTCCATTCCCCCTAATCACCTCCCAAAGGCCCCACTTTGTAATACCATCACATTGGGGGTGAAGATTTCAACATATGATTTGGGAGGGGGATATAGCATTTAGTCCACAATGAGTTCCAAGTTCAATTACAAGATCACAAGGGCCAAATTCACATAGACTACTGACCATGGATCCCCAAACCTACTGGACCAGAATTTCTGATCTCAAAGCTTAGAAATCTGTACTTTAGACAAACTCCCCAAGTAGATATTTTAAATACCAGCTTCATTCCAGGTTCTCACAGAGCAGCCAAACTTGACAAATTTCAATGTGCCTAAGAATCATCCGGTGGGGTCATACAATTTGTCCCAATGCCATCCCCAAAGTATAATTCAGTCAGCCTGAGGTGAGCTTGGGAATCCATATTTTCACAAGTTTCTTGGGACATCCTCATGCTGATCTTCAGAAATAGTCCCAGACATGCCATTTCAAGCAGGCTCCTTGAAATAGCTCTCTCTTTTGAAGTTTCTACTCCCAGAAATGCATGGTAAGTTTGTGTCACTTTCAACCATAGGGTGACAAAAACAGTGTTTAAATGTTCTAGATTGATTCCCAAAATAGGAGTTTCCACCTTTCATAACTTGTTCCCTGGAAAGAATGGAAGTGCAGGACATGGTCATTTTCGGCTGCCCTCCCCCACACCAGTCACACCACTTCTGTGACCACCCTTAGTACTTCTAAGGACTTCCCTGGCATCCATCTGCTCTACCAGTGTTTGATAAGTCTGGAAATTATTCTTTCCAAGACCCTACATTCGATCATCACTCTTCTCACAAAGGAAGCCACATTAAAGAACTCTGGTAAGTCTTTCAGGATCTCCTTTCCATCTTTACCCCACTTAGTTTATTCATTTTTTGCTTCCTTTGGTGCTACAGACCTTACTGCTTTTTCTGCCAGCTCCTTTGCTTTGTGTTCCTGGGGCTATCTTCTTTCTCCTGTCTTTCAAAATGTTCTCCTTTTATCTTTTCTGATACTAGCAAAAGGTCAGGAGCTGCTAAGCCTGTCACAAGGTGAGATCCAAGTGTCCCCATTTGCTCTGGGCCTCTCAGATTTACAGTCTTGGATGTGGATGGGAAGTGATTCCAGGCACAGAGAAATTTTTTGAGTAAAGATGATAATTCCAATCACTTCTCTAAAGATGGGACACACCTGGGTCCAGTAGTTTTTTCTTTCAGCTTTTTTTTTTCTTTCATTATAAAGAGGAAATCTTTTTAAATTGGAAACTATGGTTTCTCAAGCATCCACTGTCCACCTTAAGTCAAGTGCTGCTTCAGGCATTGTGTGTTCTACATGGAGTACGTGTGTCACCCCCATCCCTCAAAGGGACACACAGCCCCTGAGGGCTGAACTATTTTGCCTAAGGCCACAGAGTTGATAAGGAAAGGAACAAAAACTCAAATTCCAGAGTCTCTGATATCCTCCAACACATGGCCCTCAGGAGACTGGGAAACAGAAACAGGTATGGACTGTGGGGCTCAGCTGTTCTTGAGCACCTTTTCCAACGTGCTATGTTCTGCCCTCAAACACCACATCCCAGTGCACAGGACTGGGAGAGGGAGTCAAACAAGGGCAAGGCTGGAAGTAACTTGCTCCCTAACATGGAGAGTGTCTATGGCCTCTTTCCTGGTCCATGAGCATTCATTCCACCAGCCTGTCACTGTCTCCTCCTCTGACATCAGAAAATCATTCCCATCTGGGCATGATAACATGATTATACTTGTAATCCCAGCAACTCAGGGGGCTGAGGCAGGAGGATCACCAGTTCAAGGCCAGCCTTAGCAACTTAGCAAGACCCTGTCTCAAAACATTTTTAAAAATTAAAAAAAGAAGAAATCTATTCTTACAGTACATGCCAATACTGTGAACATGTTTATTTTTTGATTCTGTAAATCCAGTTTAAAGAATTTACCCTATAGAAAAATTACTTTGCACAAAGATTCATATCCAAGGGTGTTTTGAAAAAAAAGTAAATGATTTACATATCCTATGTTAAAGAATAACTTAGAGACATTAGTATTTGCAAAACATTTACTCATTTGTGTGAAGAAAAGCAGGCGTTTGGCCACTACTGTTGTGTATTTTAAAAAATAATAAAATCAATAAAAGATAATAAAAGAAGAAAGAAATAGTAAAAACAAAAAAAAAGAAAAGCAGGTGTTTGGCTGTTGTAAATAGAGGGAAAAAAGCAAACAGAACTTGAAAAAAATCAAGGGAAAGACTGAAAAATGGTGTGAGAACAAGAAGTCTTTTCTTTCTTTCTTTCTTTTTTCTTCTTTTTTTTTCCCCAAAAACCTTGAGAGCTTCATTGGAGTCTTTAAGTCAGACTGTCTCCCCTTCATATCTTCAAGTGACCTCTTAACAACTCCAGCTCAGTGAAACCCAGTCTACACCATTTCCCTCAGATTCCCTCTCAGTCAGTTGGGAAATGGTTGAGCAAATTAGAGTTGAACTATGTTGTGGAGTAATAAGAAGTTGTTAAACAAAACAAGACAGATCAATAAGCACTCATATGGCAAAACTGCATGTGCTATGAACCCTTGTGTGCACACATACAACTCCGGGTGTATGTGTGTCCAAAGATATAGAAGAGTAGACAATCTCACACCAAAAGGTTCATGAGCAGGACATAGACAAGACTTTCAATTTTCATTCTGCAGGATTCTGTACTTGTTTTTGTGTCAATTGCCTAGTACTTGTCCTTTAAAAAATCAGTAAACAGTTAACTTACCCTGAAAAGAAATTTTCTTTGTACTAAGGCACAATGTTACCAAGTAGGTTTTTTTTTTTTTTTTTAACTGCAGATATAGCCATGTCACTTGTCAAATTA
The DNA here is from genome assembly GCF_001458135.2 of Marmota marmota marmota. NCBI lineage: Eukaryota > Metazoa > Chordata > Mammalia > Rodentia > Sciuridae > Marmota > Marmota marmota. The sequence goes on from NW_025999943.1 coordinate 10,835,864, forward strand.
TCAAATTGCTTCTATACTACCTGGTAAATAACATACAATTGTCCTTCAGTATCCACAGAGGATTAGTTCCAGGAGCCCTGCAGATACCAAAATCCTAGAATGTTCAAGTCCCTGATATAAAATGGTGTAGTGTTTGCATAGAGCCTAACTCATTCTTTCTTATTTTGAGTCATCTCTAAATTACTCATAATACTTAAAGAAAAGTAAATACTGTGTACATAGTTGTTAATCTATAAAGGCTAGGGAATAATGATAAGGAACCTTCAGACAATAGAGGGCCTATTGTAATAGTAGTTATGATAAGAGGTAAGTAAAATAAAATAACTGTATAAATGCTACTATAAACTACAATTTTGAGAGTTTCACAAGGGCAATTGATAAAAGGGCCTCCAAGGACAGCTATATCTGGGAGTCTCCTACAACTCCACATGCTAGTTCAGCAATGTACCAGAGGACAGACCAGAAACACCACGGACTTCAGAGGAATCATCAATCTATCACTATCTCAAATTATGTCATTTTTGTTTTTCAGTAATTATTAGTAATTACTTACAATTAATAAAAATTGTGATTCTTGTGTGAATCATAAGTGACCAGTGTTTATATCTATAAAACAAAATTGACAGCATCTGAACTTGCCCTATAACAATTCTGGGGATGAAGGAAAAAACTACCCACAAAATTCATTCAATAAACATGTGTGGCAGGAGTTCAAAGAGCATGCTAACAGGTACTATTTTTTGCTCAACAGGTGACATCCGTGCTGACTTCAGAAAGCAAAGAAAGATTTTATTTGTATCCCCACTGTGGACAGCTGACTTCTAGGCAATCAGGTGGTGGAGGAGAAGAAAGTCAGAAGCCTTGAAGAGGGACCTTGCCCTCATTTCTTCCAGCCTGACTCCTGGGAGTCCTTAGCAATAGGCTCAGGTTTGCTTGTTTTGCTTGGTCCTTATTTCCCTTTTATCCACGCACACTTCTCAACTCTCTAGAGCTCACGTGGACGATGTGAGGAGTGTGTTCTCTTCTCAGATCTATCAAATATTCACTGAATGACTTTGAAAGGACCACAAGGGAACAAAACCATGTAGAAAGTGAGAGGTCTTTGCCACCCCTTATGGTATGCTCAGAGGTAATGCTCTAATTTTTAGGACTTTAGTTTGGGTTTTGTCTCCAGTGAAACTAAAATGGCATTTGTGTGAGTTATAAGTGACCAGTGTTTACATTTACAAATTCAGGGATCTATAATAAAATATTACAAATAAACTCTCAGGAATACAAAACAGAGTGTGTGCAATTTTTAATTTTTCTTTTAAATATAAACAATAATCTTCAGAATCTACAGTAGAAAAAATAATAAGCGATAGCCTAGAGTATTTCCTTATAGTGTAAAAAAATCAATACAGCCTAGAACATTTTTTATATCATTCAGGAATCAGTAATAATTTATATTTTAGAAATAAAAACAATTTCAGGAGCTAGAGACGCACTCGATGGTAGAACACCTGCCTAATATACATGAGGCCATGGGTTCCGTACACAGAAGAAGAAAAAAATTGATTTCAACAAAGGCAATGGCTTATTATTACAAGAAACATAATAATTAAATAAAAATATGTTCAGGTCATTACATGTTGAAAATACATACATATATTTTATCAAAATAACAATTATTTTCAGTTAAAGCTCATGATCCAATAAAAGTAAACTTAGAAGTTCACCATAAATAAGTTTCATGTAATCCATCATTTGAAGTAATAAAATTCTAAAATTTTACCAAAAGATATTTATAAACAATTTTTTAAATTCATAAAATATGATAAGAATTGTTAACATTATCTTGTGTATGGTTTTATTTTTATTTATTTATTTTTTAACTTTTAACAGGATTTTCCATCTGGTAGACTTATTGTTATATCCCCTTCAAACACGATGCTTACCATATTTTAAAGATTACAGGCTGCCACTGAAAGAAAAATTTTATACAGTAACTGTATATCTAGGTTGAAAAAACTATCCTACATGAAAAATATACTTAGATATCATGTGAATAAAGAAAAAGAAAACATGGTTCAATCTCCCATGGAAGACAATTTGGAAATTTCTATCAAAATTACAAATGTACTTATCTTTTGATCCAGCAAATCCAGGTCAGAGACATTATCCTATAGAGGGATCTGCATATGTATAAAATTATATATATATACACACATACATACACACACACACATATACATACATATACATACACACAAGGCTAGTGATTACAGTATTAGTTGGTATTATTTAACACTTAAATGTCAATAGAATTTACCAGTGAAGCCATCTGGACCTGGAATTTTCTCTATGAGAAAAATTTTTTGTGCTGGGGATGTGGCTCAAGTGGTAGCACGCTCACCTGGCATGCGTGCGTTCCGGGTTCGATCCTCAGCACCACATACAAACAAAGATATTGTGTCTGCCAAAAAATAAATATTAAAAAATTTTCTCTCTTTTTCTCTTTAAAAAAAAAGAAAGATTTTTCTATTATACATTCAATTTTCTTAGTGATAAATTTTCTATTTCTTTTTGTGTCCATTTTGATAAGTACGTTTTTAAAGGGATTTGTATTTTCCACTTCAATCAAGTTATTAAACTTATTGACATAATATTGTTCCTAATATTTCAGCTTTAATTCTTTACATATCTGTAGGATCTTCAATGATTTCCCTTCTTTCATTTTTTTAAAGTTTTCTTAGTTGTCAATGGATATTTGACAAATATTTTATTTACTTATTTATTTATTTATATGCAGTGCTGAGAATAAGTGCTCACCACTGAGCTACAACCCCTGCCTTCCCCAATTTCATTTCTGATCCCATTGATTTCATTTCTCTCTCTCTCTCTCCCTCCCTCCCTCTCCCTCTCCCTCTCTCTCACCTCTCTCTTTTTGGTACTGAGGATTAAACCCAGGAGTGCTTAACCATTGAGCCACATCCCCAGCCCTTTTTTAAAATATTTTATTAGAGACAGGATCTTGCTGAGTTGCTAAGTGCCTCACTAAATTGCTGAAACTGGCTTTGAACTTGCTATCCTCCTGCCTCAGCCTCCTGAGCTGCTGGGGTTACAGGCATAGGCCACCTTGGCCAGTCAACACATTTTTCTTTTTTTATTGATTGATCTTGCTAGGAATGCTAAAGATTGAATTGGTGTGGTGGTATTTGGAGATGGAGATTGTGAGAGAGAATTAGGTATAAATGAGGTCATAGGGGTGAATGAAGCCCCCATGATGGGATTAGTGCCTTCATAAGAGTTTGCTCTCCTCTCTCTTTGCTATGTGAGGACACCACAAGGAACCTACTTTCTGAAGCAAGGAAAAGAGCCCTCATCAGAACCTGATCACTCTGGAATCCTTCTGATCTGGACTTCCAGCCTCCAGAACTGAGAAAATAAATTTATGATATTTAATCTGCTCAGACTGTAGTATTTTGTTATGGCAGCCAGATCAAACTAACACAAGGAGTGTATTGATTTTATTAATATTTTCAGAGAACTAAACTTTGACTCACTTCGGTTTTCTCTATTATTTATTTTCTAGTTCACTGGGTTTTTTGTCTTTGTTATTTCCTAGAAAGGAACACCTACATTGTCTTTCATTTGTTCTTCATTTTAAACTCTTAAAGTGGAAATGTAGTAATCAATTTTAAACTTTTATGCTTTTTAAAAGCTATGTATTCAAAGCAAAAAAATTTTCCTTTAGCACTGCCTCAGAGGCATCCAAAATTCTTGATACTTGTGTTTTTATTTCCATTCATTTAAAATCCTGTGGAGCTAGGGATGTGTCTCAGTGGTGGCATGCTTGCCTAGCATGCACAAGGCCCCGGGTTCAACCCCCAGCCTAAGTAAATTGCACACATAAATAAAAGTAAAATATTTAAATTTGTGATTTATTCTTTCACCCATGTATTATTGTTACTTAATTTCTAAATATTTGGCAATTTCTAGATATATAAATATAGATTTAGTTCTGCAAAACTCAGTGTTATTTCTATTCTTTGAATCTTGCTTCACAGTTCAGCACATTTTTTTCTCATATGTACTTGAAAAGCATGAGTATTATGCAGTGACTGCACATGGTATTCTATAAATGTAAGTGAAGTCAGGTTAATCGATAATATTGTTTAAATATTCTATACCCTTAATAATTATTGTGAACATGTTCTATCAATTACCCAGTTATTCTAACTATGAATATGGGTCTGCCATTTCTCCCTTCGGTGCCTTCAATTTTGCCTCATGTATTTTGGTACTCTGTTATTTAGTGGATACCCATGTAGGACTGATGTCTTCTTGAGGAAATGGCCCTTTTACCATTTGAAACATCTATTTAAATTCTCGTTATCTTAATTTGAATTATGTTTTGTGTGGAACAGTCACTGCTGCCTCATTATGATTTGTTTGTACTATATATGGTTTATTTTAGTCTATCTATGTGTCTACTTCTATTAACTATTTTTCCCTCCTGATAATAGGTCTCTTTTTCCTGTTTCTTCACATGACTTGTAATTTTTTTTTTACTGAATACTGGACATTGCACATAAAAGAATTTCCAATGGTGTTTTGCTTTTGTTTTTGTTTTGTTTTCCAGTGAATGCAAGTACTTCTCTTTGCCAGGTGGTTGGAATTAGAATCTGGTCATTCAGATTTATTTATTTGTTTGTTTGTTTTACTGGGGAATTGAACTGGGGTACATTATCCCCAGTGCTTTTTATTTTTTATTTTGAGACAAGGTCTAACTAAGTTGCTTAGGGTCTCACTGAATTGCTGAGGCTGGCTTCAAAATTGTTATCCTCCTGCCTCGACCTGTGGAGCTGCTAGGATTACAGGTGTATACCACCACATGCAGAAATCAGATTTCAAGAGTAAAGCTGAGCTGAGACTAATTTGAAGTGTTAATTAAATTGGATGCATCTCTGATACCTAATGGAAACAAGGACATGTCAACTAACCTCACTATACATACCTTTCTATAACTTCACGGTGGAATGGCTTGCCTCTTTGATCTTGTCTGTATTTGAGTAAGAAGAAGGCTGAGAAACAGATTTCACATTACTTTGGCTCTTCTTTCATTCAATTCTAACATAGTTCCAAAATTCAAGAACTTGAAATTGTCTAGTTCTCCTTTCCAGTCTTCCCTCCCACTGCCATTTTTGCAGTAAAATTGGGAGACAGTGATTGTTGAGTTAAACAATTTATTTTTGTATTTGGGTCAAGTATTTCTTGTCAGTTTTTGTTGGTATGATTAATACAAATTTAAAATGAGAAAAAGTTTATTTTGGCTTGATTTCAAAGATTTCAGTCTGTGGTTGGCTGGCTCTGTTGGCTTTGGGTCTGTGGTGATGCAGAACATCATGGTGGGAGTGAGTGAATGGTAGAGTAAAGCTGTCAGCTAATAGTAGCCAAGAAGCAGAGAGAGAGAAGGCCAGGGTTCCAATATCCCCTTCAAGTGTACATCTCTCATGACCTAAATCACCTCCACCAAGCCCAACCTCCTAACCATTCCACCAGAACCCAGCAGCTGGGGATCAAAAGGTCAACATACGAGCTTCTAGGGAACACTTAAGATTCAAACCATAACAGGTCACTTCCAAATGCCAAACAATATGGCCACTCACACTGTTATTAAAGTCTGGACTGATTTTTCCTTAAGTCTACCATCTGTTCATTTACAGAGACCTGCTTCTCTACCTTCCCACACATATAGGGTACTTCCCCCAGATATGGAAACAGCTGTGTCCAGCTCACCATCACTCCCTGTAATTCAGTTCTTCAAAGCTTACTCAGTTAAATGTGCTTTGGAATTGCCATAGAAAAGTATGATTTTCATATTATCAGGTTTTTATTATTTTTACCATGGGAATAATAGTATTCTGCATTCTGTATTCTAATGGGAAGCAGAAGCTATGAAAACAATAGCAAAAGAATGAAAACCATCCAAATATCAATCAATTATGGATTTTTAATTGTTATTATATAGTCAGATCAAGGAAAACATGTAAAAGAATGAGGAAAGTTTTTGTTTATTTACATAAAAATATCCCCATCATAAATCAAATAAGAAAAGCAAAGTTTATTTTACCTTTCATGCAAAAGGAAGAAAAAAAGTAATGAATATTTATATAGATTCAAAACATGTATAGGTTTGTACCACATTCCTACATATCAGATGAACATTCTTCCATTTATAATAGGGTTACATCCCATGGGCATACCATGATAACTTGACAATGTCATAAATCAAAAATATATCTAATGTACCAAACATCATAGTTTAGCAACACAGCACACAATAAAGTGTCAGTTGTTTCCCCTGTGATGTCTGGGCTGACTGGGGGGCTAACTGGAAGCTGCAGTTCACTGCCACCTGCCCAGAATCATGAGAAAAGATCATACCACACATCAATAGCCCAGGAAAAGACCCAAATGCAGAATTTGAAGAATGATTTCTACTGAATTCATTTTGCTTTCACTCCATCAATTCAAAAAATTGTAGGTTAAATCATCACAAGTCAAAAATCATCTGGATGTAAAAATTCTGAAAAGACAAAAACAAAATTAGTAAAAGTTGCCCAGGCAGGCCTTGAACTTACTATTTGTTGTTTTGTTTTGCTTTGCTTTGTTGGGGGAAGGAAGGCAGTAGTGCTGGGGATTGAACCCAGGGACTTACATATTCTATGCAAGTGATCTACCACTGAGCTACACCCTCAGTCCCCATTTTGTATGTGGATTCTTAAGGCTCAATTTTTACTTGTATAAAATGAGATTTAAAACACTTTCTTCACAGAGTTCTGCCATAAAATGAACATTTGACACACTTTGAAATATCAAATCGTGGATAAATAATTAACTCGGACACCATTGTATTGGATTATACTCAGAGATTCCTTCATTTATGTGTATGTGCTTTTGTGTGTCAATTATATACTCTAAACTTAGTCACTCAATTATGTTACATCCACAACAGTCTATTGTTTTTCTTTGGTAAACTGTAAGCAGGGATTGTGTCTTTTCAAAACCTATCAACCTAGTAGTCTACATACATGTTGTGCAGCATGTAAGAAAAAGTGAATGTTTCCCACTGTATAATTATTAAGAGGCTAATATCAAGATTTTGCAGATTTCCCAATACTATCTCTACCCACCGAAAGTGTATATATGGGAGCCCCATATCATCAAAATAGTCTAATATTCTAAATTCCACACCACCACTGATTCATTTCAAAGCCAGTAAAGAGATGATAAAAAGCATTATGTTTATTGCCTCCTCTTTTTCAAAGCACAGTTATCTAAAGTATGCTTTTGACATAAAAATTCTCCATCTGGTTATTTACATACAATCCACTAAAATGGCTCTTTCATGAGTTTCTATTAGATACCACTGCACTATTTATATACCTTTTCAGACAAATTATTTTATTTAGTTTGTAAAACAACAATCAGATGTTATTAGTGCTTCTCAGATCAGAAAGGGGAGCCCTGGTGCAAGAAGTATAATGATAAATTGTCCTTTCCCAACCTGCAAAAAAGTTCCTAAGCAGCCCATCCACCAACACATCTCACCAGGTAGGGGCTTGCTGCTGTGCTTGAGCTTAGACAAGGAGGCCACTCTTGGGGCTCCCATGCCTCTCCCCTTCCTAATAACATAATTTCACCTGCAGCCCAAAGTAATATATCTGCCCTGAAAATGGAATAGAACAGAGGCTTTCCAAGAGTTTTCCTAACAGCAACCTACAGCAGGAAATGCATTTTACACTGGATCCAGGACACATATAGCTAACAAACTTCTTATACAAAGCATTACTTACCCTTGCTTACAGCAACATACTCTACCTGGTGTGGTAGTGGTCACCTATAATCCAAGCTACTCCAGAGGCTGAGACAGGAGGATTGCAAGTTCACTGCTAGCCAGGGCAGCTAGCAACACTTTGTCTTAATTTTAAAAAATAAAATAAAAGGGCTGAGAATGTTGCTCTGTGGTAGAGCACCACTGGTGTTCAATTCCCAATAATTGTGTGGGGAGGACGCAGATGTAGCAACACATTCTGGTACTTTATTTTCTATTCTATTTTACTTCATTTTTTCAAAGAAGGAAAAATTATTATACAGCCCATTAATGAGGTCAAAACCAGAAACTCTATAGTCTAAACGATTATCCATGAAGTGTAAGCACCAAACAGAGGTTCCTGGCAAGTCTTCCCAGTGCCATCTACTGTGAGCTCCAGGTATTGCAAACCCTCCCCACCCTCTCCCACCTCCCTACCCATCCCCACCACCACCCCAGTCTTGGCACAGACTTTTAAAGAATTGAGATTAAATCAGAGAACACTTCTACCAAAGTGGAAATGGCTCTGAAACTAGCATTTCATGCAAAGCTGCTGTAATCTATAAAATATAACATAACCTGTAACCAATAGTCCCTTGTCAAACGTATGACTGTTTTTCTATAGCAGTATATATTGTGTTTTCTCTAACTTGTTCCAAAAACTATTCAAAATAATATAAATTACAATATTGCTGTGACATAAATTAGAATATAGAAATCTCCTTTTCTCCTCTGTGAATGATGCAATATTTCTGTGTTGACAAGCCACTGTATAACTTACAGAGTTTAATTTTTATATTCTATAGAAGTATATTTTTCCTAGCAGTCAACCTAAGGAGTTATAGTTCTGCATTCATTTCTGACCAAAATGTGTTTTTGATGCAAATACATTTGGAAATATCTCTGTAATTTCTCCATGGTCTGCTTAAATAATCATAAAAGAGCCCACGTTCATCCAGCAAGGCTAATGCAGCAATTTTAATTTACCCAGAATATTTTATGTGTGAAATAAGAATAGAATGAAAAAGCAACAAAATGCTTATGACTATTTGTCACAACTTAAAAGTAACAATTTTAAATGAGACGTCTTTAATTTGAAAGTAAAGAGAACAATTAAATTAGTGAAGTCTGAAATCTTATTCTTTTTTTACCCTTTGAATGTAACAATTGAATTTTCCCCCTAAATAATCTGACATTAACAATTTTCAGAAAACATAGTGAGGGTGTGATTCAATGATGCAGAGAGAAATTATTAGTGAAACAGTGTTCCCTATAATAATCACCTACAAAGATTAAAAAGGTTCACAGGAGAACCACTCCTGCATTGAAATTACATTATCATATGTAAGTTATTATTAATTATCCAGGGATGCCAGAGGGCTCTTCGGTTTCCAACTGCTATTTTGGGAAAGGCTGAATTTTCTTTTTTTTTAACCAGTTATTAATATGATTAATATTTCATCATTAAAGTCAAGAAAAGAGGGTGTGGCCCTATAGCTAATGGATTCAACTTGCCCTAAAACTGCCAACTAGTAGGCAGGGGCTCCATGCTATTAAGTCTCTTCTCATATTGCAACATTTTCTGCCATCAGATGATTTGTGAGTCAGAAATGTAACTGATATATTTTTAATGTGCACTCAGAGCATCCTTCCCAGGGGGAATTCAGAAGGTTGCACCAACAGGCAGGAGGCAAATAATCATTCATCAAAATGTCAAGAAATATGATTTATCTAGCACTGATTTCTTGCACAACAATCAGTTCTTTCTACTGGATTTATTTTAAAACAACTGTCAAATTAAAATACAAATAGCTTTAAATGTTAGACTTTTCACCTTATAATCTTACAAGTGCATCATTTGCAACATCTGCATAAAAGTTCAGTTCAATCATAATGGACCCGGATTTACCTACTTGGTACTAACATATGTAAAATTAGCATTCATTTCTCTTTGATGTGACAAGGTGTGGCTGTCACAGATCCTCACTGGTTAATCATCAATAGTTACTCCACAGGTCCCTGTTCTTCCCTGGCCATTGTCCATCCTATTAGTTTCATTCAAAATCAAACCGGGAGATACCAGAGTTCTTTGCTTAAAGCCAAGCCCAAAACTATTCTGTGTCTGGTTAATCCCTACCAATTAATGAGTTAAAGTTGAGTTGGTCAGCAGCAGGTATGTCCAGAGCTCTACTGATCTCACGAAGGAGTAGGAAGGATTGGGGTAGAGGAGAAGGGCTGACTGGTGCTGAGCTTCTCTAGGACTAAAGTGTCAAAAGATGAAAACAGGAATGAGAAAATTATGGTTTATTTCCAATGCTTACATTTACCAACGTAATACTTTTAATAGAAAAAAATGCAGCAGTATGACAGTCCTATTTACAAAATGACTACAGGATTTATTTTTTAAAATATTAATTTGTGGTGCGATCTGCTAATTGGGTATATATCTAAGTTCATTTGGAGATGATCTCAAATATCCAAACCTTTCCCTACTATTTTTCATCTTACCTCTTCTCTTTTTTTCTCCCCTACTCTGGAAGACACACACATACACAAAATTTCCTGCCCTCGGAGAACTCCAAAGCTACTTAGGAAGAAAACACCAATACAAAGAAAAACAACAAAAATCATGGAAAACAGAATAAAATCAAGTGTTGAATTGTAACTGAAGACTTCAGAGCCGTAGGAGTTTTGACTATAAATTCCAAAATATGAAGTGATAGTTAGCCAACAATACACAATCATTATTCAAATTTAGAGAATCAAATAAAGGAATACAAGGGAAAGAAAACTGAACTTGTCATTGTGATATGGGCACTAAAGCCTAAGATGAAATTTTTCATTGAGGGAAAATCAATTTGCAATCTCCAAACCATCTTTACCAGCCAGCGTCCTACACTGGCTTTTTTCATTCTAACCCAGCCAGGACTTCAATAGATTCCTAACAACACTGACCCTAAGAGACTAAAGGGAGAGCTCACCGGCCAGCTACTCCACCCCAAGACCTCTCAACCCTAAGGTGTGTTCAGGCCAGGAAGTTGCCTCCACAGGACTGGCCTAATTTCTCACAAGCTGATTCAGCACATCTCTCCAGTGGCAGGGCTTTGGGCAGCTCCTGGGGCTTTGTCTCTTCATGAACAGACACTCCCTCTTAGACTAAGACTTAGAACTAGAAGGTGAGGTAGTAGCTACGGTACCCACGGTACTCACGTTCACCCATGCAAGAACGGCAGATGTCGGCTTATGGCCTACGGGGCTCCAGCTTTGCAAGGAAAAGTCAATACCTTCACGCAAACTATGGTAATCATGGGAAATCCATTTCTGCCTTGTCAGGATGAATCATCCTCACTTCAGGTAGAACTGACCTGAGAAAACCCTGCGTGAGAATGTGCAGCCTGCTCCTCTAAGAACTGGCTGCTCTGCAGGAATCATGAAGCAAGGAGTGGGAGGAGACTGGACAAACATGGCCTACTCCTCACATTAATTTTTCATCTGACTTCCTGTCACTAGCATCTCAAGACATCAAAATGCCCAACCAAATACCCAACACTAAGTCCTCACACTGAGGCATCAAGCTTCGCAGAGAAAGAACTAAAGTGTGCGGGACATGTTTCCCAGAAGCTTCTCCAGAAATCCTATCAGTACCCCTTCTAGCAGTATGTGTACTGGGAGGGAGGGATGGGATTGGTAGACTCATTCTGTGCTCTTTCTTTTCTGAATAATCTGGGCAACTACCCCTCCACCCCCCCGCAAAAAAAAAAAAAAAAAGTAACCTCCTTGCAATTTCCCAATTGTGGAAAGAGGATGAAGCTGTCAGGGTCCGAGCCAGAGCACCCTCTGCAGATGGCCGGACGACTCCCTCTAGGCAGGCAGAGACCCTGTGGCCAGCTTTGGCAAAAAGAAGCAAGACTTGTCACCTCCACACACACCCATTCTTGGCTCTTGGCATACCCTTCAAAGTGATCGAATTAAATAGGTAACTCAGAGAAATACAAGTGGGGATTTAGCCAACACTGATGGTGCCCCATCTTCGCTGGCCCTGAACCCAATTTCCAGAGGCCCTGAGCCCTGCTCTGTGGTTCCCCTAAGTGACAGCCTCTCATGCATTGGAATCTCAAGACTTGCAAATACATTTTCACATCTTTGGAACGCCTGCTTAAATAATAATAAACAGAACTTCAAATGCAATAGTAGTCTTGAACTAGCAGGAGTAGAAATAACATCAACAACTACTCTTCAAACCCACCTACTCCTTCAAATGCAGGGAGCTGGGGCCTGGGGCTTTGCGTCCTCCTAGGTGGAGACGCAAAGCCTTAGCTGGCTCCGCCTGGCCTGCCCAGGGGCTGAAGGGGAGGGAAATAGGGCATCCGTGGAGCCCTGGACTCTAGGAAAGCTCCAGAGGGTCACAAGGGAACTCCGGAGGCTTAGAGGCTTTGGTGACCTCTTGGGGTTCGGGGGCCCCAAGAAGCTTCAGGAGCCGGGGAGGCCCGGAGTGCCCCGCCCGAGGCGCTGGGGGG
>NW_025999943.1:10848893-10986786 GCF_001458135.2 Marmota marmota marmota
TTAGTAAATTCTTTTTTTTTTTTTTTTTTTTTTAACACTTCAAGAGCTTTTGCTTCCAGGAGAAGTTCTCCAACTGGAAGGAAAACTCATAGGACACTTACTCTCAGAGGAGTTGGTGTGCAGTTGAGAAATATGTCCTTTTAGGATGCTTGCATCAGTCCCTCCGTCGCCCCTTATGGAGGTGGGGAATAAGCCTGCCCAGTGAGCTTTTTCCAGATTCCTCAGAGCTGGACTTTAGGACCTGAGACTATCTTGAGATGTGTAGGACAGCCATGCCTCCATGTGCCCTTTGAGTCCATTTTAAAACTGTGTTAAGTCAGTCACAATTAAAGACACTTGTAAGAAGGTGGGGAGCTGTGTAGGGACAGGTCCTTCAGGTGGACCCACCAGTCAGGTAAGGGGTGGGAACGTAAGGGGCAAATAACTCCTTGTTCCTTTTCTGGAACTGGGTGATTCACCTAGTGCCTTCCCAAAAGAAGTGAACCAACCCCTGGACTCGTGCTCTGGCAATGCTCCAAGCAATTGCAGAGTGGCCTGGGCCAGGTAGGAACCTGCATGTGACTGCCCAAGTCAGGAGGCCAGGAGAGCAGCTCTGGGGCAAATTTGTACATTAAGAACAATTTCACCCTGCTTTTTTAGTCCATCTTACCTTGTTATTCTTATCCCATTGGGGGCTCAAATTTTAATTTATTCCTCTTCTTGAAAGGGCCTTTAAAGCAGGTAGCAAGCAGTAATGTGGGTGCAATGGCATGCACCTGTAGTCTCAGCTACTTGGAAGGCTGAGGCTGAAGGATCACTTGAGCCCAGAAGTTGGAAACCAGCCTGGTCAAGATAGCAATACTCAAAAAACAAGTAGCTATAACTTTGGTTTTAGAACAACATCAAGATAGAGGTTACTTGGAACTGTATTTTTCTCAACTGAGGGTGACTAGACTGTTCTATAGAAATGTATAGGATCTGTGCTATAGAGTTGGGCCAAGCATAAATCCCAAATTCCCCTTCCACCTCCATAGTTTTGACCAGGTATATGGAGGCTTATTTCAATGAGTGTCCTGTTTTCCCTTTAGTGAGTGCATGAAAAACTGGAAATTCTAATTCCAGGAGATGGTTTTATTAAAATCTGAATGCTGTTTCTTTCCGTGGTTTTGCTGTTGAAGGCAGTATTAGATTGAGCTGTGAGACTTTTCAAAGGACAACTGACTCACGCACGTAAGGGCCTCTCTGACAGTCTGAATTTAAATGGGTCAGGGCTGAACCTGAACTAAATCACTATATTTTTTTTCTAGTGACATTTCTTCTTTCAAACTGAATGAGGCTAAATGTTTTACCATTTCCGTATATTTCAGTCTGACTTAACTTTCTTGCCCAGGGCTCTTCTGCCTCCTCTGATCAAGGTGGCATTGAATAGGTTCAGTCAGATCTTGGTGTCCCACAGCAGCAACTGTAGGTAATGAGAGACATTCAGTCTGAGCCTGCCTTGAGAGTCCAGCAGGAAACAGGATGCAACTTGCCTAAAATCAGGAGCGCAGGATGCTTTTAAGTAAGAGAAGGAGGATTCATTACAGCTTAGAAAGGGTGGAAAAGATGTGACTCATGAGAACTGTGGAGAGGATGGAATCTTGTTTAGAAGAGAAGTTGATTGTGTCAGACAGGGTGTAGCTATGAATCAATGAAGACAGTTCATATCCTGGGATGAAATAGAAGGCCTCTGGCTCATGGAAGATTATCCATGGGCCCCTTCACACCTGCTTTCAGTAAGGAGTATGTTACCCCAGCAGATTTTGGTTCTAAACTACAACAATGATAGGCTTCATTGGACCAGCAATGGGGAACCACTGGTTGGATTTTTGGTCATTTTTCATAATGTGTCTCTTAGAAATACTTCTAACCATAACCCATAACAACAATGCTGTTGCAACACTTATCTAAACCGATACTCTGAGTACTAACCAGTCAGTCCCAATGTGACAGTGAGGCCACCAACCTGTACACAAAAATCCATGCACAGAGCAACTTTTCTACTTGAAGAGACCATTTATTCCTACTTTTCTCCATATAGAAGAAGGAATCAAGGCCCTTGGTGAAATGTTAACTTGCAGGGGGTGTCAAATGTAAATATAACCATTTGTAATAACCATTTCACTGCTACATCCCAAGCCTATGAAAATGAACTGAAATATTTTTAGTAAAGGGATTCTGCAGCGAAAATTGACACAACACTGGATTAGGTGGACTTCCATAAATTATATCACCTGAACTTGGCCTCTCAGCATTTAAGGCAAAGTTGGTCAAAACTAGGGCAGTTCCACTGGTACAGTCCAAAACTTGTTGCTACCAGTGGATCTAACTATTGAACCCTGAGTGGCTGTGGTGGAGTTGGGAATATCCCAGGAGAATCTGTGGAAGAATCAATAGATTTGGTCAGAACTCATTTGTACCTTTAAGCTAACAAGTACTTTGCATTGGTGTACCCCATACCCCAAATATTTATTATATGCTAAAGATTGGGTGAATTACTCAAGTGAACAAGCTACTCATTATTAGAGAACATATAGAAACTTGTTCAAGATTGTTTAGGAGCTGTATATTTAATCCTGTGGCAAACCAAATTGGTTTTGCCCTCACCATTTTGGAGGAGGATAGAGTCAGTGCTCAGGAAGAGATTTAAAAGTGCTTACTTTCCTAGACCCAGAGAAATTATCCAGATTCTGTCCAGACTAGTGATCTCTATGTCATGTTCATTTTTCTTTTCTAGCACCAACCTCCCAGAGAACAGGATGGATTGGGGCACACTACAGACTATCCTGGGGGGTGTCAACAAACACTCCACCAGTATTGGTAAAATCTGGCTCACTGTCCTCTTCATTTTTCGCATCATGATCCTTGTGGTGGCTGCCAAGGAGGTATGGGGAGATGAGCAAGCTGATTTTATCTGTAATACTCTCCAGCCTGGCTGCAAAAATGTTTGCTATGACCACCACTTCCCCATCTCTCACATCCGGCTTTGGGCACTGCAGCTGATCTTTGTGTCCACACCAGCACTCCTGGTGGCCATGCATGTGGCCTACCGGAGACATGAGAAGAAAAGAAAGTTCATGAAGGGAGAGATGAAGAATGAATATAAGGACATTGAAGAGATCAAAACCCAGAAGGTTCGTATTGAAGGGTCCCTGTGGTGGACCTACACCAGCAGCATCTTCTTCCGGGTCATCTTTGAAGCTGTCTTCATGTATGTCTTTTACGTCATGTACAATGGCTTCTTCATGCAGCGTCTGGTGAAGTGTAACGCCTGGCCTTGTCCCAATACGGTGGACTGCTTTATTTCCAGGCCCACAGAAAAGACTGTCTTTACGGTGTTCATGATTGCAGTATCTGGAATATGTATCCTGCTAAATGTCACAGAATTGTGTTATTTGCTCATTAGATACTGCTCAGGGAAGTCCAGAAAACCAGTTTAACACATTTGCCCAGCTGTTAGAAAAAGATTGCATGAAAGGATGAAGCAACCTGTGCTTAGCTGTCAAGGTTCAGTCACCAGCATTTCCCAAGACAAAGATTCCCATCTGAAATGCAACCATTCTACCCCCTCCCCAGGAGGCCTCACATGAAACTCCAGATGCCTCCATGGGGCTCTACCCTCCCAAAGCTCCAAAATAAAGCCCTAACTCTATGCCTGTATTAATTTTTACTAAAGTTAGTTCCAGTAAGATCCTGTGTTGGTAGGGCTTATTCCTGTAAGATATTTTCATATTTTAAACAAAGGATTCTGGTATTTGTTTCTTCTTTGGGGAAGGGAGAGAGAAAGAGCCAGGTTATAAAAGAAATGCTGAGAAAGTTCAAGTGATTCCCTTTGAATACTTTTGCCAAGTTTCCCCCAGTTAAAGGTGAACATAGAAAATTGTGGTTCTTTTATTTGCTTTGGAAGTTTTAATCTGTAACAATGGACAAAGTTATCTAATGCTTCAAGCTCTGTTGTCCTTTTTTTTTTTTTAATGAAGACTTTAAAATAAGATAGGTTCTTTTGATGTATTGGAAACCATTATATGTTCCTCCTATTTCAAAGTCTCAGATTGTGATATGTAAATGGTTTGTATTAGATCCTACAATTTAATTTAAAAGATGGCCTTTTGGTTATGAGTACTTTGCAGTGCTGCCAAGAGGCAGCCTGCTATATTAATAGTGATTATGTTGTGCACAACAACGTTGCAGCCTCTCTCAAGACAAACTAGAAGTTCTTAGTGATGGCCTATGATAGCAGATGGCCTCTTTTCAAAAATTTTAGTTTTGCATAAGAAGTACAGACTAGAGATACCACCAGTTGCTACTTGCAACAAGGCTGACTCAACATCCTCTCTTCTCCTCCAACATTTGCCTTCTTCATTACTGTGGTACATAGTACCCAACCTCAAAAGAACACTGATTTAAAGAGGTTGCGCCGGAATTGTTTTGCCACAGTACAATTTAATGGTGCAGAACAAAAGGGGGTTGGGAGACAGGGGGGTTTACTATTTTTAAAGAACCAATGGAAAGACTAGACTCTAAAGTCTGTTGATTAAAAATGAGTTTTTTTCTACTTTGAATATTTGTTTGCTGTTCTCTTCAGCATCCATTTTTTTAAGTGAAAATAGAATTATAATAGGCCTTTGTAGAAATAGAAACTAGGGTTTAGATCAATATGTAATAGTTTAATAGGACAAATTGAATCCTGATATTACCATTATGCTTGACATTTCCAAAAAACAATAATCGACATAACTTCAATGAGGGGAAACATTTTCCTGTTGGCAAAAAATAGTAATGTAAGACCATTTTGTAATAATAAATAGCTTTCATTACTTGCTTGTTACTGAAATACTTTTGTAAAGTCTCAAATATCACTTAAAATGTTAAAATATAACTAATACACACACTGATTCTTTAAAATCTAAGTTTTTATAAAATATCAAATTTTAACTTAATATTTTGCATAAGTATATTCATATTTTATATTTGATAACATCTCATGAGTATATTAACAGGTTATATCTACCCACTGTTCTGGGATTCTTCTGCTTCAGTTAAAGCAAAACCTCTGTGACTAAAAAAAATATTGGTAAGAAAGGAAGAAAAAGATTATTTCTGTCCAAACTCATGCCATTTCTCACAGATTTTGACTAACACCATCCTAAGAAGGATACAATGTGAAGATTAGAAAAAGCTGAGAGAATACTAAACTTGGGTTAGTTATGTGGTCAGTTTGGCTCCTAGATGAATCACAGGACTTAAAAAATTTAAAATATTCTTCATATATAGAATTCATATTAAAAAAATTAAACTGTCCTTCCTGAAGAAAACTGGCTGAGGCATGAAAAAAAAAGTTCTTCTAAGGTACCTTTTCCATGGAAATTTATTTCTCTCTAGTAGTATGTAACCAAAGCTGGCTTATGAAACTGCTTTGTGTTTCTTGGTGGTCATACCAAGGGAAATACACCTGCCAGACCAGCCTGTCTGAGCATGACTGACTGTATGTGTGCAGCTGTCTCCAGATGGCCACCAATGCCTATGTCCTTCGAGGTACAAGCTTTCTGTCCAAGGCTTCAAAGCATTTCACACATCAATAATTGAGTATTTTATAGAGTGCCATACATTTTAAAAATGAATTTAAAAGGATAAAAAGAAGCCCACTTCCCACCTAGGTATTAGAAAAGAGGTACATAATCCCTACCTACTTTTCAAAGTGCCCTGCACATAGGCTGTTATAATAACTCACAACTTTTTAAATAGCTAGTTTCACTCCTACAAACTATGAAGATTATTACTCTCAAGGTATTAAAAGACAGAGCCCAAGTAATTACAGACCACTACTGCCCATTTTAAAGAACCGATAAAAAGGTCTGGACATATGCCTGAAAATTAAAGTTTGAACTCTGAAAGCAATAATTCCAAATCTGTATTTGTATCTCAAATCAATGATTAGCAATTTGTATGGGGGAAAAAAATCCTGTTTAGAAGGGTGTCCTGCCAGCTGAGCCCTCCATGTGTATGAGCTCTGGTGGTTTATAAGCAGTGAGTACAGCCAAGTGACAATTTTACCTGCATGAGATTCATTAACAAACTAGAGAACAATTGTCAAACAATTCTTCATAGATGTGCACTTTCAAAAGACAGGCCACAGCTGGTTTGAGTGGATCAGGTCTACTCAGAGGACCAATGGTGTGTTCTGTAGAAGTTCTTGGCCTGAGCTGCCCTAGTCACTGTCCCTAACCAAGTCATCCACCAGAAAGCAGCCAGCAAATTCTGAGAACTAGAAGTGTAGATGGGAGCTCACTCACTCTAACCTCAATTTCCTTATCCTACAATGGGCTTCCTGAATACTTCCCAAATTTAGTGGCAGTCAAATGAGAAAACTTATGTAAAATCTCTTCACCTAGGATGGCACTAAGAAAGATATATTGTCATCTCTTTTCCACTTGATAAATCCCAAGCTGGAGAAATGATGGATGATTTTTTAGGTAGGAAGGACTCTAACAAAGTTTGATCACCTGGAAGCTTGAAAAAAAAATACACATTTACACAAAGTCTGAAAAAAAAAAGTATGAGGCAGGGGTAAGAGAGACCAGCCACATCAGCATTGGGTAGAATGGCTGAGTGCAGATACAGCAACAGAAAAAAAGATAAGGTGATGACAGCTATGTTAGTCCATAATTCAAGAAACTCAACATTGTAACAAAGAAAGGTATTGATTTGCTGGCCAAGGTCTCTACCTTTCATATGTATCACCAAATACTTTTACATCTATTCTCCTTGTTCATCCCCACAGCAGCACTAAAGTGTTAGGCTATTGGGCTTACTTCTACGGAATGCATCGAGAAGATGCAGCTCAACAAGACAACATATCAAGTCCAAAAGCCAACAGCAGCCCGTCCTGCTATATAAAGGAGATGGATTGGACCTGTTGGTCCAATAGGAGTCCTTCCCCAGCCCATCTTTCCTAATGTTGATAAGATTCAGGAGACAATTTCAACTTCATGAGACATTCTATTCCATCCCACATATTGTTAATGATTCATTTCCTTAGGTGATACATATTGCACACCAACTAAGTGCCAGGAAATATTAGGTACTGGGTCTATAACTTTGAACAAAACAAAAGCTCAGCTTTCTTGATGAAGGAGGCAGACTGTAAAAAAATCCCTGCAGATACTATCTGCTATTGGAAAGTGATGGAGAAAAATAAGACCATGTAAGGGAAACAGGAAGTGCCTGGGCACCCAAAAAATGCTACTTAAGGTAGGCTGATCGGGGGAAGGTCTCTCTGTTGACACCTACAGGAACTGGGTAACAAACAACAACATAAATATCTTAGGAAAGTGTCCTAGTGAAAGAGGAAGGTCAGGACATCACAGTGTGGCTTGATGGGAGGAAATGAGACCAAACAAGAAGGCAATTGGGTCAGATGTGGTGTGCAGGCCACTGTGAGGACTTACAATTGCAAGACTCTTTCCCATGTTATGCCCAAATCTGCCTCCTTACTGCACCTGTTCTGTAGCATTTGTTCTGCCCTCTCTTGGTAGACCAGAAATAAGTCTACTTTCTACTCCAGCACCCTGAAAATGGCTGAGAATAGAGCCAAATTCAATCTTGACTTTATTCTCTATTTACACAGCTTCACATTCCCCAATTAGATATTTATTTACTTATGCAATATTAAGCTACTGCTGTGTACTGCCCTACTAGGTAAAGACTGCCTTAAGCTTCCCTAAAAAAGAATGAAGAGCATTCTCTGATTGTCAAGCTGTAGTGACTGCCAGAAGAGTCCTCCTCATGGCAGGAAATACACACTTTATGGTAGCACCATGGAATCACTGTTATGGATATATTAGGTAATTTCCATTTATCATTTTAACAGCTTTATCAACTTTGCTCAGTTTAAAACAAAAAGGCAACAATGTAACTTGTATAATTATAGACAATATATAATTTCATTTTAAATAATACAGAAACATACAAAATCAAAAGGGAAATTCAGAGCCAGGTGGTGGTGTGCACCTGTAATTCCAGCAAGTCAGAAGACTGAGGCAGGAGGATCACAAATTGGAGACCAGCCTGGGCAACTGGGTGAGACTATGTCTTAAAATTAAAATTTTTTTTAAAAAGAGTTGGAGATGTAAAACACCTTGGGTTCAATCCCTAGTACTAGAAAATAAAAGGGGAAGGGGAGAATTCAGTCTCATTTCACTCTCCTATCTAGTAATCTCAGTATCCACATCTCAATGTATATACTTCATATTTTTTCCATATAATTATACAAACAGACTGTCCCCCAACCAACCATGGTTAAATTTAGGATTTTAAAACTTTCTGATGGTGTAAAAGCAGTACACATATAGTAGAAATAATACCTTGAATTTTTAACTTAGATCTTTTCCTGGGTTTGAGCACCATGTGGGCGGATCCTCTCTCAATGCTGGGCAGTGACAGCAACAGAGACCATATCCTAATTCCCCATCACCCCACCCCCCCAAAAGCTCCATGAACACCAGAGAAAATAACCAACACTCTATGGTATGCTATGTTGCTAAGCTATGTTTGTAGGTTGAAGGATTAAATGAATTTTCAATTTAAAATACTTTCAACTTACAGTGGGGTTATAGTATATAACCCCATCAGAAGTAAAGGAACCTCTTTACTTATATACATACACACAAAAGCATACATAATGATTTTGGTTAGCACTTCCTATATCATTTTTCTCAGTGATATTTTCCTATTTAGTAATGTGCCTTGGAAATCTTTCAAGATCAGTATATATAAATATTTATTTTTTCAACAATGTACATTGTCCCATAGAATGACAGAGTTGTGTTATTTAACCATCTCCTTGTTCAGGAACAGTTATGCCATTTCCAATTTTTCATAAAACTGCCCTTCCACCCCCTATCAAAACAGATTTTCCCTTTGCAGTTAAATACATTTTTCTAACCTACATTCATGGCTGTCCATTTTCCATGTTAAGCCTCATCTTACTGGTTTTGGCTCATCTTCCTGGTTCTGGCTCATCCTTCTGGTTCATCCAGATCTTTTTGAATCGTGTCTTCAGTTTATTAGCAGTTCCATCCAACTTTACGGCATCTGTCAGTTTAATGAGCGTGCTTTCTCTGTGGTCACTTAAGCCAATAAAAATGTTGAATGTGGAATGCCACCAAAGATTTCTTTCTAGCTCCACATGAGTTCATTTACCAAAGAGATTCAAGATTGAAGTTTTAAGAATAAATGTACTAAGCCACATTTAGTTTGCAAGTTTCCACCATGACAATAAGGCTTTGTCAAGTGTTTTGCAAAAAAAAAAAAAAATTATCTAAGCGTGTCTACCATTTCATTAATCATTTTCAAAATACATTTAACAAGATCTTCATATGAGCAGAGCATTATTCTAGGCCTCTAGGACACAAAGATGGATTTGAAAGGAGGTCATAATGCAGGTGACAGATGCATATAAAGTGGGTACTTTACAAAACATTACAGTTTGCGGCAAGCTGGAAATGAAAGGTGCAACAAAGCCTTCAAGAGGTCAGGACATTGAAATGGTTATTTTGATTTTCTTGAAGGTCCCAGGAACAACTTCATGAAAATTAAATCACAAAAGACCACAGGCTTTTGCCAGAAAACGACCTCAGACTGGTGGTTAGTTTGATATTTTGGTTTCTTTGAAAAGTTAATTTATCAAAGACTCGTTTTGCTACTTGATATTATAACTGGCTGAAGGATTTCTTGGAAGCCCTTTGTGCAGACTAGAACCTGCAATGATGTGTAAAGCCTCTCTCTGCTGCCATCTTCTGTCTATAAGGAGTTAGGACACTGCCTCTTTCCAAACCCCTGGGGCACCAGTCCCTATCTAAGAAATTCCTCCCCGTGAATAGCCACTTTTATCCCTCCATAAAAACCTCATTGTTGCCATTGTTCAGGAGTTTGTATTTCCAGTTTGTGGATACCTACCCATTGTTGTTTTGTTAGATTAACCATAAAAAATGAAAAACACAAGTTCACACAAACACAACTATTTCTTCTCACCAACAGTATAACTTATAAGCAAAAGAAGTACAATATCAGTAAATGTTTATAATCTCACAGTTATACTTAGTGGCTTTCTACAAGGTTCTTTTTAGTTTTTCCTCAGACTTCACTAACAATTCTGCCACTTAGGACCGTAAATGCCATGAAATCAGATTACTTCTTTCTCAACACTAGTCCATGCAGGGAAATTTCCCTATTAAAAAAAAAAAAAAAAAAAAGTTTAAATTGTTATCTTAACCAGATAACAATTTATACATTGTTATGCATACCTGTAATCCCAGCTACTCCAGAGGCTGAGACAGGGGGATTGCAAGTTCAAAGTCAGCCTTGACAACTTAGTGAGACCCTGTCTCAAAATAAAATAAAAAGGGCTGGGGATGAAACTCAATGATAAAGTGCCCCTAAGTTCAATTCCCAGTACCATCACAAAAAAAAAGTCATTGTCTAATATTAAGATGGCAGCTCTTTAAAGAGTCAGCATCATTTGGTTTTAATAGTTTTATATTCGTAAGGAGAGAAATCACTCAAAAATTTCACTCTCTGTTAATTGCAATGTCTCTTTTTAAAAACCTAAAATATGGGTTTATGGAAATTTTGAATCACAGTAACTCAAGAAATAATTTTTCCCATTTTTCCCTGCCTTTGCCAAAGAGAGAACAATCTCAAACTAAACAGATTTGTACACCCATGTTCACGGCAACATTATTCACAACAGTTCAAAGGTTGAAGCAACCCAAATGTCTATCAACCGGTGAATAAATACACAAAATATGGTATGCACATGCAAGGGAATATCATTAAGCCTTTAAAAGGAAGGAAAATCAGGTACATGCTATAATATGAATGAGCCTTGAGGACATCATGCTAAGTTAAATAAACCATATTGGACAAATATACCTCTTAAATGAGGTACCTAAATAGTCAAATTTATAAAGACAGAAAACTGAATGTAATCAGGGGCTGGAGGAAAAGAGGAATGAGTTGTTTAATGAGTTCAGAGTTTCAGTTTGGGTAGATGAAAAAGTTCTGGAGCTGGATGGTGCATATACTTATTGCCACTGAACTGTGCCCTTAGCTTTAAAATGGTTAAGATGACAAATTTTATGTTATATTCTTAACACAATTATTGTTTGGAAAATTAAAAAAAGATCTCTTTTCTTACAAGAGACAATGGATGGTCTGCACTGAAAGACACTGTGATTAAAAGCATGTTAAAATGTTATTTGAACTCAGACACACATCCAACACTGTTAACATCTCTTATTTTATTAACACTAACATGCACCAAAATAAATTCCAAAGCTCATGTATATTAACTGTAAACATTAAACTCATTGAACAAGTCTGAGCACAGACCTAAGTCTTATCCTGTATCATGGAAAACAACCACATTCAAACCAGTCAAGTTATTTAGGAAAGAAGTACCAGAAAATAACTTTGCTTCAAATTCAAGTAACATGCCAAAAGTGGTCTTTCCTACTCTCAAAAATATATCAAGATACCCTTGATAGCCTGTACTATGTAGAATATTCTATGAGTAAAAATTATTCTCAGGAAAGATGATAAAAATGGGGTTTGCTTCCATGATAAGCTTTTTAAAAGCTCATATTTCTCTAAGTCCCTGTGCTGTTAAGTTCTCAATTATTTCCAAAATCTAGTATGACTTCATTTTTTTTCAATAATCTCATTTTGGAGTTTTCATTTCTATCCATAAGCAGAAGTTTTAGTAATAATCACATCATCTATATCCAGAAGTAGATGAGAGTTTGGAAGAATTTGTTCCCACTTGTAAATGGTATGGGGGGAAATACTGGGGCTAAATGAGGTAGCTCAGCAGAAGGACACTTGACTAGCCTGTGCAAGGACCCAGGCTTGAACCCCATCACCACACACACGTATAAAAAAAGTCAAAAAAAATATTTTTTTACCTTAAATTTTATCTTATTTTTTTTAATTTACTTTTTATTCTAATTTGTTATGTATGACAGCAGATTATATTATATTACAACTTATGTAATATAAATTGTAATGCATATATAAATATGCACTACAATTTATATTACACATATAGAGCACAATTCTTTATATCTCTGGTTGTATGTAAAGTATATTCATACCATTCATGTCTTCATACATGTACTTAGGGTAATGATATCCATCTCATTCCACCATCTTTTTTATCCTCATACCCCCTCCCTTCGCCTCCCACTCCTTTGCCCTATCTAGTGTTCGTCTAATCCTCCCATGCTCCCTCTCTCAACCCCACTATGAATCAACCTCCTTATATCAGAGAAAACATTCAGCATTTGATTTTTGGGATTGGTTAACTTCACTTAGCATTATTTTCTCTAACTCCATCCATTTACCTGCAAATGCCATGATTTTATTCTCTTTTATTGCTGAGTAATATTCCATTGTGTATTTATACCACATTTTCTTTATCCATTCATCTACTAAAGGCATCTAGGTTTGTTCCACAGTTTAGTTATTGTGAATTATGCTGCTATAAACATTGATGTGGCTGTTTCCCTGCAGTATGCTGTTTTTAAGTCCTTTGGGTATAGACTGAGGAGTAAGATGATAAAATCAAGAATCAATAAATGGGATGGATTCAAACTAAAAAGCTTCTTCTCAGCAAAAGAAACAATCAGTGAGGTGAACAGAGATCCTATAACTCAGGAGCAAATCTTTACCACTCACAAATCAGATAGAGCAGTAATCTCTAAGGTATATAAAGAACTCAAAAAGCTAAACACCAAGAAAACAAATAGCCCAGTCAATAAATGGGCCAAAGAACTGAACAGACACCTCTCAGAAGATGATATACAATCAATCAACAAATATATGAAAAAATGTTCAATATCTCTAGCAATTAGAGAAATGCAATCAAAACCACTCTAAGGTTTCATTTCACTCCAGTCAGAATGGCAGCTATTAAGAACATAAACAACAATAATAAATGATGGTGGAATGTGATGGACATTATTATCCAAAGTACATGTACGAAGACATAAATTGGTGTGAATATACTTTGTATACAATAAGAGATATGAAAAATTGTGCTTTATATGTATAAAAAGAATTATAGGGGCTGGGGATGTGGCTCAAGTGGTAGCACACTCACCTGGCATGCGTGCGGCCCGGGTTCGATCCTCAGCACCACATACAAACAAAGATGTTGTATCCACCGAAAACTAAAAAAAATAAATATTAAAAAAAAAGAATTATAATGCATTATGCTGTCATATATAAATAAAAAAGAATGAAAATTTTTTAAAAAGAAGTTTATATCCTAATGAGAAGAGCAAATAAAATATTTTCAAAAAGTGAAAAAAAAAAACAGTAAGTGTTGGCAAGTATGTGGGGAAAAGGTACACTCATACACTGCTGGTGGGACTGCAAATTGGTGTAGCCAAAATGGAAAGCAGTATGAAGAGTCCTTGGAAAAAATAATTTTTTTCTTGAAAAAAAATATTTTTCAGCCTCTTGAGTCTTTGGACTATCTTTGAGTTTCCAAAAACACTCCCATGCTTCAATAAGTAGCCAACAAAGTCTTAATGAAAAACAAGAAATGGACACCTTTTGTTGCCATTGTTCTTTTTTAAAAAAAAAAAGAGAAGGGGGGGGGGTGCTGGGGATGTGGCTCAAGCGGTAGCGCGCTCCCCTGGCATGTGTGCGGCCTGGGTTCGATCCTCAGCACCACATACAAATAAAGATGTTGTGTCTGCTGAAAACGAAAAAATAAATATTAAAAATTCTCTCTCTCTCTCTCTCTCTCTCTCTCTTTAAAAAAAAAGAGAGAGATTTTTCTCTTAGCTTATTCTGCATTCTGAATGGGAAAATGACTACGTTTATATGTCTATGTTATGGGAGAATCATGTCCCTCTCGAACAAAAGAATATTCTAGAAGTGACAAATGTCCTGCACTTTGATTCTTTGAGTTATTTATGTGTGTTCAGAATTTTGTAAAATGATGTTCATCCAGAGAAGAGCACAAGAAAACCCAGGATATCTACGGGGAAACTAAGTTGAATCCAAGGGTCATCTAACTGAAAAAACACCAAATAATTCTAGACTTACAAACTCAGTCTAACTTGACTCTAAAGAAGTTAAAAAGCTAAAATCCAGTCTTGGGCTGTAGAACCTTGCACAAGGGAATGAGAGCAAGAGAAGACCACCCTGCTCACATTCCTGAAAATAAGCAAAGTGCAGAGGAATAAAGTTTAGTTAAGCAGGAGAGTTTCCAGCATGCTGAGGAGAGCAGGAGGCTGGCAAAGCTGATGGTGCAGGTCCTTGAGCAGAAAGATAGACGACAAGAGTTTGCTTGGTGGACAATGGGAAGCTCTTAAATGCTTCCAAGCTAGAGAACCACACACTCAGATCCAAGCTCCAGAAAGATTAACTTTAACTTAAATAGGGTAATAAAAAAAGAAGGACTAAAGGGAGACAGAGATATTATTTGGAAGGCTACCAGAATAGGCAGATACAGGAACTGTAGCCAACTTAATTTGGTGACAGAAGGGCAAAATACATATTAAATAATGTTTTAATAATAACCACAACTAGGAGCGGGGCTGTAGCTCAGTGGCAGAACGCCTACCTAGCACATGTGAAGCACTGAGTTTGATCCTTAGCACTACATAAAAATAAACAAATGAAATAAAGGCATGCTGTCTATCTACAACTACAAAATTTTTTTTTTAATGACCACAACTGTCATTGTTGTGGATTAATTATTCAGGGTGAGAGGGAAAAGGAAGACAAACATGCCTGACTTCTCATGCCTGAGCAGTACACAATAGAAACAAGGAAGTCCTCAAGGTATCTGTTATCATAAAGGGAGAAAATAATCTGATTTAAAACATATTGAAAATAAGGCAATGCAAGGTGGGGAAAGCAGGCATATCTTAGAAAGACTTTACTAAAATTTGTGCCAAACAATCAAGGCAAAGGGATGGGGGTGTAGCTCAGTGAGAGAGCACTTGCCTAGCACACACAAGACCCTGGGTTCCATTCCTAGCACCACAAAAAAAAAAAAAAAAAAAGTACAAACATAATGGGGCTAGAAACATTCATGTGGGCAACTTTCCTTGCAGCTGAAGACTGAGGTCATGAGAGGAGGCAAGATCCTGAAGGGAAAGAGGAGATGGCAGGCAAGGGAGGTGGTGAGGTCTCTATTTGGGATGTGAGGGGATCAGGAAAAATGAAGAACCTGAAAAAAGCAAAAAGAATAGAGTCTTTGCTCAGGAGTCAGGAAAGGTAGTTGGGTTCCCACAAACAAGACCCCATGACAGAACTGAGTGCGTGTAGTTTCTTGGGAGATAAAGGGAATAATGGCAATGGAGTGGGGATCATCCACAGGAAGGACAAGGGAGCCTCACTGAGCATTACCATGGCCAAACACAGTTCCCTCTTGCAGGAAGCTCTGCAAGCCCAGCCACAAGGTATGGGCCCTGGTCATGTTCACCCCACACCTGTCAATCATTAGCTAACGACCCCTCTTTCCTCAGATATCTTCAAGCAGGGACAGCCCACAGTGCTCAGAGGCAAAGTCAAATGAAAAGGCAAGTGCTGCAGGGCAGTCTGGATTGGAAATGTAATGGACCCAAAGGGCTGTGGTAAGCAGAGTTCTGGCAGCACCTTCCAGGAAAGGAGTGAAGTCAAAGGTGAGGCTAAGGAGGGTGTGATGTACAAGCTGCCATATTAGGTCTGGAGGGCACTGGTTAAGGAAGTGGAGTAGGCAGGGGAAGGTATGGGAAGAGACAGCAATGCTCAATATCCCTAATCATTGGTGAAATGCAAATCAAAACCACGATGAGATCACCTCACACCTGTTAGAATGGCTGTTATTAAAAAGTCAAAAGATAACAAGTGGTGCTTAAGATGTTGAGAAAAAAAGGAAGGCTTGCCCACTGTCCGTGGGAATATAAATTAGTACAGCCATTATAGGAAGTAGTATGGAAATTCTTCAAACAATTAAAAATAGAACTGTCATTTGGTTCAGCAATCCTACTGCTGGGTCTATACTTAAAGGAACCAAAATCCGTATTTCAAAAAGATATATGCAACACCATATTTATTTCAATACTATCCATAACAGCCAAGATATGGAATCAATCTAAGTGTCCATCAATGGATGAATGGATGAAGAATATGTGATGTATATACACACAGGAGTACTATTTACCTTAAATAAAGGGGTTACCACATTAATACGTACAATTTCATGTTTTATGTTCCAGTTTAAAATAAATTTAATTTTAATTTAAAAATTAATTTTAAAAAGGGAAATCTTGTCATTTGTGAAAGCATGGATGAACCTGGAGGACACTGTACTAAGTAAAATAAGACAAACATAAACAAACAGAAATTCTGATGCTCTATTGTATACTAGTGTGACTATAGTTAATAATATTATATTGTGACTTTCAAAACAACTAGAAAAGATTTTGAATATTCACACCACAAGGAAATGATAAATATTTGAGGTGATGGAGATGCCAGTAAAAACTAAAACTTTTAAAAAAGAGAGAGATTTGGGGCTGGGGCTGTAGCCCAAGGGTAGTAGAGGGCTTGCCTAGCGGGGGGCCCTAGGTTCCTTTTCCACTAAAGAGAAAAGTTTGGGGCTGAAGAGAAAGGGGGAGGGGCAAAGGCCAATGGAGGCGTGGCTGGGGCAAGCAGCTGTTTTCCACTCTACTTTGAGGGGGTGCTCCAGCTGCGCTTTCCCATTCCAGGGGCTCATTGCTGCCAGCACAGCCCTCCACTTCTCCAAGATGGGTCCTGTTTCCAGTAGTACACACATGTCAGGAGGCAACATGGCTGCCTGTCTCCAAAGAGGATGTCTCTGAAGAGAAAACAGGAACACGTCCAGGTGCTTTCCGTGACACAGCGCCTGCGTCTCGCCAAGAGCTTCTGAACAGCATCCCTGAAAGTTTCCCAGAGAACTGGAAGCAGAGGGCCAGACCTTTCCAGACCCTGTCAGTCCCCGAATAAAACAAAAATAATAGCATTGGTTCCACCTACAGCCTGAAAACAGCAGCTCTGACAGGAGCAGTCACCTACCCAGAGCAGCATAGAATTAGAGCCATTTTTTCAGGGCGGGGTAATTTGCTCACTTCTTAGCATCTACAGTTTTTAATCTGTCACCAAAATCATGGTTGTTTTGTACTCACACATTCATCCTGTGGGCAAAAGCCATAGTATTCATTGTTGCATGTGCCTGGGACCAAATTTACCCAATCTGGGCTTAGTTAGTTGAGGGGCCAGAATGAAGATCACACCTCTTGGGGTCCTTCTTGAAGGTAGTGAAGGCGCTCACAGCTGAAAGACAGGTATAGTCTCCACAGCTTCAGCTTGTCACCCAGGTGAGATCCTAGGGCCAGAGACATAGCTGGCTTTTCTCACTGAACATTCAAAGAGTAAATGAGGTCATTTACCACCAGTACTTCCTTTCCACAGAATGCTGAGGATCAATTGTTACCTGTGTGACTCTTTCTCCACTCCCTCCCCTCCTCTTTTAAAGGCCTCCTCTTTGAAGGATAGTTAGTCTCACCTGTTTGCCAGGTCTCAGGTATGCAGAGGCTATTCAAAATGTCTTGAGCTGACTTCATCTGGTGCAAACTATTCACAGCAGAAAGAGGTCACCTGAACAGTGGCTGCTTTGCTTTCTTTCACAACCATATGATTCTTAAGATAAAAATATCCCAAAGCACATTTTGTCTTAAAAACAGAAAACCAAAACCATGAAAAACACTTGTGCCTCTGTTCATGGAAGGGGAGCCCTCCCCCTTTCAGAATTTGGAATAGCAGCCACATAGCCTTCACCCCCGTTACACACAGTGTGGACTTTGGCTCTGATCCCTTTTTCAAATTGACAGTGTGATCTAATCAGAAGGTGTATTTAAAGTCTGGATTGGATAAAAGGATACAGAGATTCTGGCAAGTCTTCATTAACTGGTACCGCCCAGATTGGAAAGATAGATCCCTTTGGGGAAAACTGGAAAGATCATTATCAAGCAACAATTTGAAGAATTCATCAACAGCATCAATAAGAATATCAATATTTGTAAACTGCTCTATAACTCTGCATACCCCCTTTACTTCTATATTTGTCTAATGACAGTCTTTAAGTTTGGTGATATTATTCTCCGTTCACAGATAAAGAAATAGAGTTCAGAGAGATTCATTTCTGCCAAGGTAATACTACTTATAATAACTAACATTTACGTAACTTTATAAGTGTTCAAACTAATTCTAAAAGATACCAAACGAGGAAACACTTGTCAGAGTAGCTAATACATGTGTAGTTTCAATATATTTAATTGTCCCTTCTCTTTGCCAATGTTTTTATCTCCGTCATACTAATAAAATAGAAGTGACCTTCCCCATGTTACAGCAAGCAAGTACACTTCAAAGAACCAGAGCAAACAAGTGTGTAAGACAACAAACAAGTGGCTAAGTTGGGATTTGAAGGACCTTAGTCTTTTATATTTTATGTAATTCAATTTATAATTCAGTTTTATAATTCAATTTGAATATATGCCCAATATATTTTTTACATCATTAAATTACTTCAAACTTTCCTAGTATTTCAACAACTGGCAGTCAAGACAAGAGCATTCTCTGTTTTTAAGATGGTATCAGGGAGCTGGGCTGTAGCTCAGTGGTACAGCACTTGCCTAGCATGGGTGAGGCTCTGGGTTCCATCCTCAGCACCACCAAGAAAATTAAAATAGTATCAGGCTGGTGACTTTGAAACTCATTGGAGGGGAACTATTTTAGCAGTTAGACTGAAATAGAATCAAATAACCCCACCACTGCAGGGTCAAGAGTACACATGTTTGAATTCTCAAGTACTTAGCCCAAGACAAACAAAATGAAAATGATCTTATATTAATCTACATGTGTTTACTTCCTCCTCAGCCGAAGGCAGAAAGCAGGCAGGGCCCTCAATTCCGGAGTTCCAGGACTGAGGAGACTCAGTCCTGCTCATTAAGTACCACCTTCAGGGGAGCTGGGGCAAACTTCAGATCTCTAAGTGATTCAACCTGAGGAAGGGAGACCATAATTATCAAAAATGTGAGGGTGTTGTGGGAAGTGAGGATGATTCAGCAAACATTTTAATTTCTCTCTGAGTCAGTGCCAAGACTAGGTCAGGACAGTTTTCTTTAAAGGGCGTGGAGGCCTCATCTTCAACAACCAATTAGGAAGCAGAAGAGTCTTAGTGAGGAAGGAATAATAATTTGTTGGAGGTTTTAACTAGATGTAGAAGTGATATGAAGGGAAGTTTAAAACTATGATGTTGGGGTTGGGGTTGTGGCTCAGTGGTGGAGTACTTGCCTAGCATGTGTGAGGCATTGGATTTGATTCTCAACACTGCATGTAAATAAATGAAATAAAGGTTCATTGACAACTAAAAAAAAAATATTAAAACAAAATACTGTGATATTCAAGGTCCCCGACACTGTCCAGATGACAGGCAAGCATGGCTAAAGGAATATCAATACAAGCTGAGGGGAGTTAGTTGCTAGGTTGAGGTATATCAATGTAAGAGACAACCATTTGGCCCCTAAGCCATGAGGACACCTGGAATGTGCTAACTATGGGACCATATCTGCATGAGGAAACAGTACTCACCAAGTTGCTCTACTCCAGCCCTCACCCAAGCCATCAGAGAACATGAGATCTAGGAGTCTTCAAACTAGAAAAAGTGGTCCTGTCCCCTGTCCATTCCACTTAGTCAAAACACCTACTAAACACTTAACATACCAGTCTCCTCTTAAGAGCACTAAAGAGAAATGCAAATCAAAACCACCCTAAGATACCATCTCACTCCAGTTAGATTGGCAGCCATTATGAAGTCAAACAACAACAAGTGCTGGCGAGGATGTGGGGAAAAGGGTACACTTGTACATTGCTGGTGGGACTGCAAATTGGTGCAGCCAATTTGGAAAGCAGTATGGAGATTTCTTGGAAAGCTGGGAATGGAGCCACCATTTGACCCAGCTATTCCCCTTCTCGGTCTATTCCCTAAAGACCTAAAAAGAGCATGCTACAGGGACACTGCTACATCGATGTTCATAGCAGCACAATTCACAATAGCAAGACTGTGGAACCAACCTAGATGCCCTTCAATAGACGAATGGATAAAAAAAATGTGGCATTTATACACAATGGAGTATTACTCTGCATTAAAAAATGACAAAATCATAGAATTTACAGGGAAATGGATGGCATTAGAGCAGATTATGCTAAGTGAAGCTAGCCAATCCCTAAAAAACAAATGCCAAATGTCTTCTTTGATATAAGGAGAGTAACTAAGAACAGAGTAGGGTCGAAGAGCATGAGAAGAAGATTAACATTAAACAGGGATGAGAGGTGGGAGGGAAAGGGAGAGAGAAGGGAAATTGCATGGAAATGGAAGGAGACCCTCAGAGTTATACAAAAGTACATACAAGAGGAAGTGAGGGGAAAGGGAAAAATAATACAAGGGGGACAAATGAATGTCAGTAGAGGGGGCAGAGAGAGAAGAGGGGAGGGGAGGGGAGGGGAGGGGGGATAGTAGAGGATAGGAAAGGCAGAAGAACACAACAGACACTAGTATGGCAATATGTAAATCAATGGATGTGTAACTGATGTGATTCTGCAATCTGTATATGGGGTAAAAATGGGAGCTCATAACCCACTTGAATCAAAGTGTGAAATATGATATATCAAGAACTATGTAATGTTTTGAACAGCCAACAATAAAAAATTTTAAAAAAAAAAGAGCACTAAAGTGAATAAAGCAACAGATTACTGCTGACAAAGGCTGAGATTCAGATAAGAAGGTGAGACAGGAAGATAAGCATCATACAGTGCCCCAGGTGGGCTCCATCCTGCACTCATATTTCTTGAGGCTGCCTGATTGAATAACACTGAATGTTCCTCTCCCTCTCCCCTCCTACCTCCTCTGACCTGCTGCTGTCCACCACCCCTAACCTCATTAGTCACTCCTTTCCATGAGAGTGAAGATGGAAGATGGAAGATGGAACCAGCCTTTCAAAGCTTGGTGCTCTCTGACCTTTTCAGTGCATGAATACCTGCAGAGTAAGGGTTGTGATCTGCCGTTGGAAGATGCTGTCATTTGTGAGCAGGTACTTTATTTTGGAAAGGGGTACCAAAAGTCACCTTATCTTGGTTTTATAAAACTGAGATCTTGATTTCTATCTGCCTATCTATCTAATTTCTTGTTTCATTCTGAATTTGGAAGGTGCTTTAGTTTGGACATGGTTTCTCCCCACCAAACTCATGTTGAGGATTGGTCCTCAATGTAATGGTGTTGAGAGATGGAGGGGCCTTTAAAAGACATTTGGGCCAACAGGGATCTGCATTCATAATGGGTTAATGTTTTTCTTAGGGGAGTGAGTCGTCTATTATAAGAGTTTGCCCCCTTTTCCTCTTTTCTACACATGCCCACTTTCCCTTCTACTTCCCACCATACATAGAGCAACATGAGGCCCTCACCAGAAACTGGGGTGATTCTGGTGCCTAATGTTGAACTTCTCTGCTTCCAGAACCATGAGACAAAACAAATATCTTTTCTTTACAAATTAT
This sequence comes from Marmota marmota marmota, assembly GCF_001458135.2. Lineage (NCBI taxonomy): Eukaryota > Metazoa > Chordata > Mammalia > Rodentia > Sciuridae > Marmota > Marmota marmota. The sequence continues at coordinate 10,870,542 of NW_025999943.1, forward strand.
GTAGTCTCAGGTGTCCTATTATAGCAACAGAAAGGGAACTAAGGAGGGGAGCTCAAAGGATGTCCCCCCACCTCACCTTAATGTTGATCCACAATTCAGCAAAATTCTCTGACCTCTCAGAACATCTCTCTCCTTCCTGTCAGTTCCAAATTTGCACTGAACCTCCATCTACAGAACAAAGAAAGGAGTGGTTCTCTCTGCCTCTGGTAGGGAATACTTCATGTGGTGAGAATGTTTAATAAAGCCTAGAAGGATATCGGGTGAGGAGGAGCAAAATTCACTAAAGCAGAGAAAATGGGGGCAGCCAAGCATGCTGGGCAGATGAGACGCCTGTTAAGTGGACACCACAGGCATTTTGGACTCAATATTGCTTCCTCCTCTCCCTGAGAATAGCCCTGACACAGGCCTGTTCAAAGACCCACACTCTCCCTGGAGCCAGGGTCAGTATTCCCCAGTAAGAACCCATAGCCATCCTCTCCTGACACTCAGATGGCTAGTGGAAACCCCACTTGATTTCCTCTTTGCCAACTTCAGGTTCACCAGTCTGGAAGGCTCCAAGTGTTCCTCTCCATCAGATTATCTACTATCATGTTCAGAGATTCTGCTGCAATGGGATGAGCTGCCAAGGCCCTAGCTTCACAGTAGGGTAGATGTCAATTCTCAGACTTCCCTGCATCCTCCAGGTCATGTGATCTCATGACTGTCATGCTCCTATGGCCACCTCCCACCAGCTCAAGAGGAAGGTACAGTAGAAGATCAGTCCCTGGCAAAGTACTGTGGACACAAACTAGTCACTGCTTTTGTCCTTGGAAGTGACCTGTCTCCCCTATCTAATTTATCACTGACAATGTTGACCTTCAGCTACCATTTCTCCATTTCCTAGGACTTGAAAGGTGACAGTCCTTCCCTCTGTGACCAATTTATTCCCAGTGAGCTCTGCCACAGTTCTCATCATATAAAGTCAAATACAAAGCCTTGGGGGAAAAACAAAACAAAACACTGTTTCATTCCCTTGCTCTCATTGACACAAGTTGTCCTTTCAAAATGGACCAACCTGGGCTGGGGTTGTGGCTCAGTGGTAGAGTGCTTGCCTTGCACGTGAGACCCTGGGTTCAATCTTCAGCACCACATAAAAATAAATAAACAACATTTTTTTAAAATGGACCAACCTAAGTTCATAGCACTGCACCATCATCACATGACAAATGGCCATCAAAGTCCAAAGGCTCTCATACACTTTGCTTCTACTCTCAACACTCCATTAGATACTGTGAGTCTCCCAGTCCCTCCCACCTGTTGGCCCCTCCTTATTCCACCTCCTGCCACCCCACACCCTGGCCAGCACCTCAGCCCTTACCTCACTGACCTGCTGATCCCTGGTGATGGATTTGTCTTCTAGCAATCTTGCTGCACATGCTCCTACCAAGGAACATTAAGGAACTGTGCTCATTCACTATGGGCCAATCGTGATTGCTCTATCTCCAACTGTTGATATTGTACAGCAGTCTTTTGACTCATCCTCACATTCCTGAATGTTTAGGGAGCCCAGGTGTGCAGCAGAATTCCTCTATTATTGCTTCTAGTTCCCAAAAGCAAAGAAATAGAATTAATTCATCTTCCTAGAAAGTGTCAGGGCCTAGAGACTGGATATTCATAAGGGCAAGTATCCTCCCAAAATTTCCTATTGAATGGAAGATAAATTCCATCCTCACTGGTCTGCCACCAAAGGACCTTCCACATTCTGGCCCTAGTCTAAACTTTCACATTCATTTTTTATTGCTTTCCAAGTGAAACCCTTTACTCCAGACCAAGTGGACTCTTTTCAGACCTGTGAACATGTCCCATTATGTTTTGCGTGTATATGGTAGCAAAGATGTACAACATAAAATTTACTGTCTTAACTATTTTTATTACAGTTCAATGACATTAATTACAATCATTTCTGTGCAACCATCATCATCATCATCCTCTCTCTAGAACTTTATCATATTCCCAAAGAAACTCTGCAACCATTAAACAACAACTCATCTCTCTTTCCAGCTCCTGGCAACTACAATTTTACTTTCTTCCTCTATGAGGCAGAAAATGGAATCAGTTTTGGTCCTCTTATTTCATTTAGCATGATATCTGCCATGCAACCAGTGCGAGCTTCATGAAAGAAGGTTCGATTCATAAGAAATTGCTAGTGAGTTTTAAATTAAAGAGACAGACTCTCATTACCTTTAACACAGTTTAAAGGTAGGAGCTAGGAGATGGCTTCTCCTAGCTCCCGCCTCCAGCCACCTAATGCCGTGGTGAGGTTTACACAGGAGACTAGCAAGAGAGGGAGAGCACGCCAGGGAGTAAGGGGAACAAAAAATAAAGGGAAAATCCCATCCAATGAAGGTTAAGGGGGGCAGCATCCCAAGGTCAAGGACGACGATTGGGTCTTCAGGTCAGTAGCCAGGCACGCCTCTGCATGGACAAGCCCTTGGACCTGGGAAAGGGTGGGGAAAACTCAGACACAGCTGTGTTTAAGCGCCTCTCACCCAGCCAGGAGCGAGGATGGCCTCCCACAATGATATCCCCACATGCTGCATATTGCATATTGCAGCATGTGTCAGAATTTCCTTTCTTTTCAAGGCTGACATATTCCATTGTGTGTATATTTTGCTTATCCATTAATCTGTGAATGGGTTCATAAGTTGCATTCACATTTAGTTACTGTAAATAATGCTGCTATGAACATGGGTGTACCAATATCTCTTCAAGACCCTGCTTTTAATTATTTGAGGAATACACTCAGAAATTCTGGACCATAAGGTAATTCTATTTTTAATTTTTTAAGGAACCACCATATTGTTTTCCACAACAACTACACCATTTTATATTCCCAGAAATAGTGCACAAGAACTCTAATGTCCGCATCCTAATGGACACTAGGGGATATCTCATTGAGGTTTTGATTTGCATTTTCATAATGATACTGAAAATCTCTTCATGTGCTTATTGACCATTGGTATATCATCTTCAGAGAAATGTCCAGTCAATTTGCTCATTTTTCAATCAAGTTGTTATTCAGTTTTAGGACTTCTCCACATATTCTGGATATTAATCCCTTATCAGATACATGATTTTCAATTATTTTCTTTCATCCTATGGGTTGCCTTTTTACTCTGTTGATAGTGCCCTCTGATGCACAAAGGTTTCTAATTATCTTGAAGTCCAATTTTTCTACTTTTTAATTTTATTACCTATGCTTTTGACATAATCTTCAAGAAATTATTACCAAATAAATGATGTGAATCTTTTGCCCAATGTTTTCCTTCAAGAGTTTTTCAAGGTATTTGATCTATTTTAGGTCTTGATCTAATATTTATATATAATGTAAGATTAAGTTGTAACTTCATTCTTTTACATAGGAATGTTTTAGTCAGGTTTTTCACTGCTCTGACCAAAATACCTGACAATGTTAGAGGAGGAAAAATTTATTTGGCACTCATAGTTTCAGAGGCCTCAGTCCATAGACATCCAGCTTCATTCTGGGCCCTAGGTGAGGCAGAATATCATGGTGGAAGAGTGTAGCAGAGGAAAGCAGCTCAGGACATGGTAAAATATATGCCCCAATGACCCACCTTCTCTAGCCATGCCCTTCCTGCCTACAGTTACCACCCAGTTACTCCTTATCAGAGGATTAATGCACTATTTAGGTTAAGGCACATAATCCAATCATTTTACCTCTAATCTTCCCTGCATTTCACACACGAGCCTTTAGGGAACACTCACATGTAAACCATAAAGTGGATATCCAGTTTTCTCAAAACTACTTGTTGAAAAGACTGTCCTGTCCCCACCCGAATAGTCTGAGCACCCTTGTTGAAAATCATTTGACCATTTGTATAAAGGTTTACTTCTGGGGTCCCTGTTCTGTTCCATTGGTCTGTATGCCTGTCTTTATGGCCAATACTGATTACTGTAGTTTTGTAATAAGTTTTAAAATCAGGAATTGTGAGTCCTTCAACTTTGTTCTTCCTTTTCAAGATTGTTTTGGCTATTGAGAGTCCCTTGAGATTCCATATGAATTATAAGATGAATTTTTCAGCCAGTATCTCTTACTTTTTGCTTTTCTACAATTGTATCCCTTGTCTGGGCCTTGCTTTCCACCTGAAACGTAAATCATTCAAAATCCAGCTCAATTACTACCCCTGGTGTTTCCCTTTTTACTATTTCCACCTGTATTGATTTCCCTCCTCTGAGCTCCTGTTCACCTGTGCCCTGCACTGGTCTCTTCTCATCCTTCTTCAAGTTTCAGCTTAAAGGTCAACTGACCTAAAGTATAGCTTTCTATTAGTATTTCTTGTAACACCAAGTTTTTTTCTTTAAAGTACTCACCAAGATTAATAATTAACTTATTATTAAGTTAATTCTTATACAAAGAGATTCTGAAATACAAAATTCTTTCCCATTCTAACATCTCTGAATAGAGAGCTGGGTCATTTGGTGATATCTGACAATCATAACCATAGCCTATATTTTGGTAGTGCATTCATGATGGTATGCCTTATAGTCATCAGTACTTTGGATTTAGTGAAACGCAGTACTTGTTTGCTTATGTATTTACACATTTAATGAGTTTAACCATTTAATGCGTGACTGTGACTCCCACAAAAACAGAATTCAGGGTTCACTTAGGCCTTTGTGTTCATCAGGTCTTCCATGAGTTGATATTGAATGACCAATATTAATTCATACTGATAAATTTTAAGCTAATGAATACATCATGCTTCCACGGAAGCCCCACAATTCCTAGAACAGAGCCATTTTAGACACACCCAATGCAAAATAGTTATGCTAGGTAACATCTAGTACTTGGTTGGTCTGTGCTCTCTGACAGAAATAAAAGGATTAAACTTGTCTCACTCTTTTAGAGGAAAAGCAAGGTAAACCCTGTCCTGAGAATATGGTGGTTCAAGCTTTCTTTTCTTTGGCAAACAACTGACCTAGCCTTTATAAACAGAAGGCCTTTGTAAAGTGAAATCTACACAGATGAGATCTTTCATTTTTGCCTTTGTGGCAAATACACTGTGCCTTGGGGACATCACACAAGAAAGTGATGTCAATTTTTTTCTCAAGAGGATTGATGATCTTATCTGTTGAGAAAAATGGCACCCTTCTGTGCTCTTAATAGCTGCTAACCACTTATAAACACATTGTCCCTACACATCAAATAAAGTGAATCTTGTATAAGCAGGAAGTTAAATTTGTCCTCTTATGAAGGGACATTGAGTTCCTGCTCATCAAATATGAACACACAGAGAAGCAACTTGAGCCAGATGAGCTCAAATTCTTCAGTAACTGCCACCTGATGACAAAAGAGCCTCATGGAGAGCAAAAAGGAGGGAGAGGAAGAATCATAGAAACAGTTTTGTGGGTTTTTTAAAAAATTTCTGTTTATTCTCTCTCCAAACTAAAATAGAAAGTTTGTTTTGCAATGGATTCTTTCAACATTTGATCAAATCATTAATTATGTAAATGCCTCTATCCAGCATATAACTTTTGCAAAGAAGGGAAAATAATGACATCAGTAGTGTCATTCTTTCCCCCTAACCTCTTGAAGGCTGATACTTTTATAAAGTACAATGTAAATGTCACAACAGCATCAATTGCTATACAAATTTCTAAGTAATAACATTGAGGTCAATTTTTTGAGCACCAAACTTGTACCAGGCACCATAAAAGATCACTTCATGCACCAGGTCATGGTATTTGCCTTCACAGTAACCCCACATAAATAATCTCCATTTTGTAGTGTATGAAACTGGGGTCTATGAGCTTAAACCACTTGTCCAATGGGAGAAAGCTAATAGAGCGGACCTGTGACTTGAACTCAGATGTTCCCTTAATTATCCCAGAGAATATACTAATTACTGTTCTGATAACTGTCAATGATGGTAGGAAATTTATCAGCAAGAATTGGTGTGGGGAGCCTTGTCCTGAACTACCTCTGCTCACTCCTTCTACCACAGTGACAGGGGTCAGGGAGAAGGAGGTAGAAAGGGCTAATTATCAACAGAAAAGAGCAATTGACAATGAGGGCTGAGATGAGGTAAACACAAAATGGCATACAGTTGGCCCCCTATGTCCACAAGTTTTGCATTGACAGATTCAACTTTCTATAAATCAAAAATATTCAGAAACAAAATTACATGTGGACTTCTTTCTTGTGATAATTCCCTAAATGATACAATGTATCATTTAAGTTGTATTAGATATTATAAGTCATCTAGAGATAATTTAAAGTCTGTTGGAGAATGTATGTGAGTTCTGTGTGAATACCATGCTCCCCACCCACTCCTCAGGGCTGGGGACTAAATCAGGACCTCAAATATACCATTTTGTATAAGGGACTTGAACATCTGAGGATTTTAGTGTACACGGGAGTCCCTAGAACCTATTTCCTAGAGACAACTCTATTAGGCAAAAGTAAAATAAAAAGGAAAGGATTAGAAAAGGCGAGTGAGAAGAAAATGTAGTCAGAAGAAGCCAAGAAAGAATCAAAAAAAAGTAATCAAAGCACAAGCCCTGGTTAATCAGCGCCATAGCCAGCATACCTCCCAGCCTCAATTCCAGGATTATAAGGTGCTATCTTGTGCAGTCTGTCCTTCCTGAAAGAGCAAAGGTTGTTTTAGGAAAAGGGATCATCCCTCCCAAATCTTCTTCAGTTCTCACTGGGCAGAGTCAACTTGTAGTGTCTTGAGCCTCCCACCAAGTGACTCAAAGACACACCCTTTTCCTCCCCCTGTACTTTACACAGAACAGCTCAGAAGTACACTTGACAAGTCTCCAAAATCAACAGAGTTGTCCACTAGATTTTGTTCAATGCTTTGACACACTATGCTAATATCCAGTCTTAATTAAATCTGAACTCATCCTCCCCTTTCAAAATGAAGTCTTCCATCACCTCTGCATACATGCATTCCCTGGCCACTCCCTCAGAGGTATATGCTCCCCAGACAGCCCAGCTACTCCTGACACCTTACCCAATGGCATCTCCAGCAGTGGGAACTGCCACATCCTGAAGCCACCACTTCTTCACATCTCTGGTAGAGTATGTAATGGATTGAAGCAAAAGCCATTTTCTAATAACTTATTTAGAGGTTATAATTGTCCCTTTGGCAGATGTACAAAATAAGACTAAACTTTTTACTCTCTGTAGATAGATAGATAGATAGATAGATAGATAGATAGATATTCCTCCACCACATGACATTTCAGTCAATAACAAACCACATATTTTAACAGACTGAAAAATTCCTATTGCTTAGTATTTTTACCATATCCTTTCTACGTTGAAATATGTTTAGAAACACAAACATTTGCCATTATATTACAAATGCATAGTATTAAGATTACAAAATGTACAGTATGTTATACTATGTTAACATAATATAACATACTGTACATTTTGTAATCTAGGAGCAATGAGCTATACCATATAGCCTGGGTATGTAGTAGGCTATATCATCTGACCTTGTGGAAGTACACTCTATGAAATTTGCACAATGAAGAAGTCACACACACACACACACACACACACACATACACACACACCTGGTTAATAGCAGAAGTTGGGGCTAGAAAATTCATATTAATATCCTGGCTGTACCACTTACTATGGTCTTAGGAAAGTTCATTCACCTTTCTGAACCTCCATTTCTTCATTGTAAAGCTGAGGAACCTACAAGCTTCAATGGGTGGCTGGAAGGGTTAAATATGTAAATTTCTAAACCCAGGGCCTGGCACATGACAAGTGCTCATCAAAAGGACTAAGTCTCCTCCAAGTTCTTTTTCTGAAGAAAGTATCCCTAGTCCCTTCTCCATCATTTATGGTTTTCAGTTCCCTCTCCATCCTTTTAAGTGGGTGATATCCCGCTGTTTAAATAGATGGTATTTTAATTGGATTCTATACTAAATGAAATGCACTCATTGAAATGCAGTTCACACAGCACTGAATGGAGACACCACCCCTGTCTGGTGCTGAAGATTGCCCTTTAGTAAATGAGTTTCTTCTGGTAGAGTTTTCCCCATCAACACCATCATATTAACACATGTGGACATGTGCTGTCTTGATTCATCATCCATGGAACTGAGCTTTTATATAACATGAAAGAGGAAAACAGGCTTATTCCTAGCCGCAGGTGTTGGGAAAGGAGTGGCTGCCCTGCCTCATGACAGCCAAAACCTGTAACCCAAAACAGCAGGATCCATAGAATCAAGAAGCTTGGGAGGTCACATTCATGGGGGATCACAAAACATCTTAGAAGGGGTGTGTTGTGGGTGTCATCAGTGAAGGGAGAGGTAGACAGGAAAGAATTGAAATTGGGTACCCAGATGGCAGAGATGGTGAGGGGTGCCCAATGCAGGCTCCAAGGCTGCCAAGGCACACAAGAAGAGGTGAATAGCAGGCCCTGAATTCCTCTGGATGATTGCCAAAGGTTCAGAAGAAACAGAGCATGTGAAGTCCAGCTTTAGAATCCTTTGTAGGAACCTCAGGAGCTGAAGAAGACGATGCAGCCAAGGCAGCTCTGTGTCCCTCGGCGGAGACCCACCAGGTCCAGTGTGAGGAGCGTGTCTTCACACATGCCTTTGAAAACACATGGGGTATTGCACACCTGCTCAAATCAAACTAGACACCAGGAAAAGCAGAAGAGCCCAAACAGAAAACCACCCTTTTGTTTTAATCAGCTTTGTGTCACCATGACTAAAATACCTGACAAGAACAACTTACAGGGACTGGGGCTGTAGCTTAGTGGCAGAGTGCTTGCCTAGCATGAGTAGGCACTGGGTTCAATCCTCAGCACCACATTTAAAAAAATAAACAAATGTCCATCTACAACTACAAAAAAAATTTTTTTTAATTAAAAAAAAAGAACAACTTAGAGGAGGAAAAGGTTTTTTAGGCTCATGGTTTCAGAGGTCTCAGTCCAAAGACCACTGACTATTGCTCTGGGCCCAAGGTGAGGCAGCAACATAATGGCCCAAAAGTATGACAGAGGAAAGCTGCTCGACCAGGAAACAGAAAGAATGAGAAGGGGCCACAGAGAAGATGAACCTTCCAGCATACACCACCAGTGACCCACCTCCTCCAGCCCGCCCCACCTACCTATAGTTACCACTCAGTCCATTCAAACGAGAATGAACTGATTAGGTTACAGCTCTCATAATCCTATTATTTCACCTTCAAATATTCCTGCACTAACACAGGAGCTTTGGGGAGACAACTCAGATCCAAATCAAATCAAACACCTCTGAAAAATAAATCTCTGACAGGACAAATCAAATCAAACACCTCTGAAAATTAAATCTCTGACAGGACAAGAACTGTAGAGGCTGCTCTGCCTGTCTTCTCCTCACCATAGGACTTCCTTCTGAGACATGTCCACCACCTTCTATCAAAGCCTCCCACGGTCCTAAATTAGTTACTCATTCTTTCTCTGTTTTGGTTACATTTATTTGTTTGTTTGTTTATGTCTTTTCATCAGACTGGGGATCTAACCCAGGGACACTTTACCACTGACCTATATCCCCAACCCTTTTTATTTTATTTTATTTTATTTTTTGAGATAGGGTTTCACCAAGTTTCTGAGGATCTTACTGACTGACTGAAGCTTGCCTCGAACTTGCAATCCTCCTCTCTCAGCTTCCTGAGTTACTGAGATTACAGGCATGCACCCCCATGCCTGGCTAGATTCCTTAACTTTCAAAATAAACTTAATAAGGTTAGTACTCTCTTTGAATACTATAAAGAAAAGAAAAAATATTTTCTGCAAAAAGTACAAAAGGATGATGCACCAACTTTCCTCTCTGTTTTCACTAAAACAATGGGCTTTAGTTTCTGAATACCACCGAGTTTAAATGCATTGCTCCGAATCCTAAAGGAAAAAAAATTCTCAAGACCCTTTGAGGATCATCAGAAGGTGAGGGGCTACTTTGTACCCTGAAAGGAGTGGGGTGAGTCATCTTTCACTTGGCAATGGTTGTATCTGGAACTCCATTCATCTCAGAACTGCAGTCTGGTGACTTAACATCACCAGTGTTTGTCTTCTCTAGACATTGTCATAAGTTTTTTCTGATTTATGAATGACCAAATTCTTTTCCTACTTGTTATGGTTTGGATATGAAGTATCCCACAAAAGGCTCATGTTTTGAAGGCTTAGTTCAAAATAATATAGCAAAGTTCAAAAGTGTTGTTTGAGGAAATTATTGGATCATGAGATCTTTAACCTTATAGTGTATTAATCCTTTGATTGATTAATAATTTGAATGGACTCCTGGGAGGAGGGCACTGTGGGCAGGTAGGGCATGATTAGAGGAAATATGTCACTTGGGTCAGGCCCATGAGGATTTATTCCTGCCCCCCTCTTCCCTTTCTGGCCACCATGAGGTGAGAGGCTTTCTTTCATCATGGCTTTTCTGTCATGATGTTCTTCACCTGAGGCCCAAATCAATGGACTGAAACTACCAGTCTACCATGGACTGAAACTTCTGAAACCACAAGCCAAAAAAAAAAAAAAAGTTTCCTTTTCTCAGGTATTTGTCACAGCACTGAAAACCTGACTCACAGGAAATTGGTACTAAGAAGTGGGGTCAATGCTATGACTATACTTGACCATGTGGTTTGGAAGTTTTTGAAACTGGCTGGTGGGAGAAATGTGGAGTTGCAGGCTGGCAAAGTCTTAAAATGTTTTCAGTAGAGCTTAATGGTCACTTCTGGTGGGAGCTTGAAAGACCAGAATGTGATGAGAATGTGAATAGTAAAGACTGTGCTCCGGAGGTTTTGGATGGGAACAAGGACTCTGTTGGGAACTGGAATAGAAACTGTTCCTGTTACTTTCTGGCAAAGAACTTGTCTACATTTTGTTCATGCCCTGAGATTCTGTGCGAAGCTGAATTTAAAGGTGATGGACTAAATATCTGGCAAAGGAAATTTCAAGGCAACATAGCATTCAGTAGACGGTATGGGTATTGCTGGATGCTTTTTGGTAGGTTGCTGTGATTATTATGAATAAAAAGCAGAGCAGAAAGATTTGAAAGCTTGCAGTTTGACCAGAAAAGTGCATATCAATTGAAGGCAGGAAAGTATAATTGCCAAAGAGACTGGCACTACACATATGCAATTAAAATGATGCCTCAAGAGCATCTCAGAAATCAGCAAAACCCAACCCATCACAAACTCAAGTGTATAAAAGTAAAACCTTGTTTGAAAGACTTGACTTTGAGAAGGGAGTGCTGGAGTGCCCTGGCCCCATAGTCACCTAGGAGGAAGTTGTTTTCTTAGAATTCATTGCAATGTGCTCAGCTGCCCAGGCACTCAGAGACCATCGCAGTCATGGTCCAAGGGAGCCCTGTTATTGCTCCTATGAACGGCAGACCTTGGCATTGACCACATGGTGCTGGTTTTGCAGGGGTGACAAATGCAAGAGTTACAGCGTCATGGAGGTTTTCACTCAGATTTCACAGAAAGGCCTGGAAGCCAGGCAATGTGTGTCAGGATCAGAACCCCCCCATAGGCATCTCCTGAGAGGGTGACACATGAAGCTGTGCAAATGAATCTGAATCTGTACTGGAGACCTCAGGAAGCTGGGGATACCAGGACTATGGAACATCTACAGAGAAAAGCCACAGGCAGGAAACAGAGCCAGGTCAAGAGAGAGGCCATGTGAACTGTAACTGGCAAAGCCATGGGGCAGAGCTGCCTCAGTTCTTTGGCAATCACATCTCCAAATTTGTGCTTTATGTTTATACAAAACAGTGGAATTTGTTGTGGTATATTTATTTGTACATGCACATAACATAATTTGGTCAATTTCATTAACCAGTACCTCCCCCTTTTTCTTCCCTCTTTTCTTCCCCTGATCCCAGACCTGTCTTCCTTCTGTTTTCATGAAATCCCCCTTTTTCTCTCTAGCTTCCACATATGAGAGGAAACATATGACCCTTGACTTTCTGAGTCTGACTTACTTTACTTAATATGATGTTCTCCAGTTGCATCCATAACATAATTTCATTCTTCTTTATGACACAATAAAACTCCATTGTGGTCCAGCACAGTGACACACACCTGTAATCACAAGTTCAAGGCCAGCCTCAGCAACTCAGCAAGGCCTTCAACAACTCAGTGAGACCCTGTTTCTAAATAAAATATTGTTTAAAAGGCTGGGGATGTGGCTCAGTGGTTAAGAACCCTTGGGTTCAATCCCTAATACCAAAAAAAAAAAAAAAAAAAAAACCCCACAAAATTTTATATGTATATCACATTTTCTTTATCTGTTGGTAGACACCTAGGCTGGTTCCATAACTTGACTCTTGTGAATTGCATTGCTATAAAGATGGCTACACATGTATTGCTTTAGTATGATGATGACTTTAGCTCTTTTGGATAAATACTATGGAGTAGTATAGTTGGGTCATAATGCAGTTCCATTCCTAGTTTTTGAGAAACTTCCATACTGATTTCTATCACGACTATACTAATTTACAATCCCACCAAGATTGTATAAGTGTTCCTTCTCCCCACAGCAAGAACAATGAAATTCTTAAGAATTCATAAAATTGCTACTGGAACAAGATTGATCAAGCTTACCATCACTGCATTTACAAAGCAGACTCCCATGATAGGAGACAGGTCAAATTATTGGATTTAATTCTCTGCAACAAAGATATAAGAAACTTTATAATGCAATATCTAGCTGCTAAATAAACATTGTTGTTCTAGTGTGTCCAGGTTTGAAAATTTTTTGCTACCAAAAATTTCAGCCAAAGTTATATAACAGCAGAATCTTTTATTCAGCCTAGTAGTTCTAGAAAGTCTGTAATTCTACTGACTCTGCTGGCAATGGCATCTTTGCCACCCTTCCATTCTTACCATCCATCCAATTTTCTGGAAAATATGCAGGTCATATAACTGCACAGACCAGAGACTTTCCACAGTGCATATTCCCAAGGCCTGCAGAGCCCATATGTGACCAACAAATATAATTTTTCACTTGCAAAACAAGAAATCAAACACTGCATCATACTTTTATCCCAATTGCAATCACTTCATAGGAATGATGTCAGGAATTTTTATAATCTTGAAAGAACTAGAAAAGAAAATAAATGTGTCTTAGTCCATTTTCTAATACCAATAACACAGGAAAGAGGTATATCTTGATTCATGGTTCCGAAGGTCCAAGTCAAGAGGTCACATCTGGCGATGGCCTTCTTGATGACACAGTCTCAAGGTTGTACTGGCATATGACATGAAACAGGGGGCAATCCTGAGGGCTCCATTCTGATAACTTTATCTTCTAATCACTTCCCACAGGCCCCACTTTCTAGTTAGATTAAGTTTCCACCCTCTTAACACCTCACAATGGATAGTAGACTCTAATTGAATTTTGGGAGACAAACCATTTTCAAAGCACAACAAGGTGCTAGAGAAACTGAAGAACTAACTCATGGTAAAACAGAACAAAATGTTATTGAGTCATTAAGTTAGGTCTTTTCAGTTTGATGGCAAATTATAAAACTAATCCCCCAAGTCCTAAAATAGCTCCAACCCTCAATTCAAAAGCAAAACCTTCTTTCTGTATTCTTTCCTTTTTGAAGTGTAATCTATGCTGTAAATATTCACTAGAGACTGGACCTGCAAACTACGAAACCATTATCAGAATCAAGAAAACAAGTTCTAAGCTCTCCCCACCCTACTCTTGCTTCAGCTGTGCAGTAGAGAGTCCTTTAATAAGAGGAGCCCCATGGATGGGTGGGGCAGGGGAGATTGGGGGTCAAAAGCAGAACAAGCTCAACATGACAACTCTTTATATTTGAGACGTGGGTCTCACTATGTTGCCCAAGCTGGTATCAAACTCCTGGTTCAAGCAAGTCTCCCAAGTAGCTGGGATTACAGGTATGTGCACAGTACCTAGTTTCAATACTACAACTCTTCACACTAGTTTGAAGACCTTGAGATAAGAGTTTATTCAAGACACTCATTCCAAATATGATGGTTTGTTAAGATCTTGACTCTTTCCTGAGAAATCCTTAAGGAAGACTAAACTGTCAACAATAACCCTGTGTAGTAAATACAGATATTGTTACTTCCCAAGCAGTCCTGCAGTATTTGGGGACAAGTGGGGAAGGTTCCCAGGGCCACTGATAATAAGATTGCTAAAGGCAATGGACTCTTAACCCCCTTGAGAAAATGCTAGTCTAAGGTAGAATTAAAACAGGGATATCACCTGTAAATTTTTTTTTTTTTTTTGTGAGGAGAGGAGTACCAAGGATTAAACTCAGGGCACTCAACCACTAAGCCATATCCCCAGCCCAAAACCGTATTTTATTTAGAGACAGGGTCTCACTGAGTTTCTTAGCACTCAGCAAAAGCAAAGTGCTGAGGCTGGCTTTGAACCTGCAATCCTCCTGCCACAGCCTCCTGAATCACCTGTAAATTCTTACCATGAATATCACTTCATAGAAGCATATTTGTTTGTAAACATAAAAGTATTCTAAAATCAAGCAATTAAAACCATGTCACTATAAAATTCAGCAGAGAATTACACAGATGTAATCCCTCCAAAAAAGAAAACGTCTTGCTTCCCAAAAGGCATGTATCTTTCCTTACTACATTACACATTTTAAGACATACAGAACATTTACAGTAGTATCAGAAGCAATTTAAATTGCTATGTTTTAGTGCTGGGGATGTAGCTCAATGATAGAGCACTTGCTTAGAATGCATTAGTCCCTGGGTTCCATCCCCAGCCCTGCAAAAAAATAAATGACTGTTTTTTATTGACTACCATTGTCTTATCAAGAAAGAGATGTATTTCAAATCTTTATGTTGGATCAATTATTAGTAATCAGAATAAACATATCCTCCTATGGACAGAGATTAGAAACAGAACTAAGCAAAATAAATTATTTGAGCAGAGAAAGTGGGAACTTCTGGTCTATGCCAACATCTAGCCCAAGGCCTTGTATGAGCAGATGTTCAATAAATGGCTGGGTTAAATACAAAAGTGCTATAATAGCCACAAAGTAACTGAAATGCTATACACTGCCAATTAGTATGAAGTAGCTAATGAACACTATCATCTACACTAATTTTACATTAAGAAGGGGAAAAAAATCAAGCAATCGATTTTTATAGAAAAGTACCATTAAATTTTTCTCTGATATAATCACACACAATATTATTGTGCTTATTCTAGGCTGCCACATTGAAGAAAGACAGCTACATTCAACAAATATTTGTTGAATCTCCATTATGTTTACAAAAGTACCAAGATTCATTCAGATGATCTTGGCTATGAGAAGCAGGTCCCTCTCTGACCACCAGGGGGCGCGAGAGGCAAGCTCATCTCAATGGTGAAAGTAAAGAGAGGCAGTGCCTCTTCACACCTAAGCTCAAGGGTTCTAGCTCAGAGTGACAGTCCTAGCCATTTCCTCTTCACTGTGTACCTTCTTTGCCAGAAATTTCACTAAAACATAAAATATGATCCATAAATTGGAATTCAGCTGTAGTCACTTTGGTATATTTGTGTGTGTGTGTGTGTGTGTATGTATATATATATATATATATATATATCCCCCGCCAATTATCCTAAATACAACGTTTTGAAATCAAAGGGGAAGCAAAAAAACCTTCATAACTAAAAGCTATACCACATGATTACCATCTTAGTTGTCTTTCATATATATATATAGACAAGTACAAGGAATCATTATCTTCTTAGTTTTGCTAGTCTTTATACAATAGCATTTTTTAAAATAAATGGCAGTAAGATATACATAATACACTGATCATCTTAACCGTTCTTATGTACAGTTCGTGAGGCATTAAGTGCACTCATATTGTGCTATGCAACCATCACTACCACCTATTTCCAGAAACTCTTTTCATCTACTCAGACTAAAATTCCATACCCAGTAAACACTAACCCCTGGTGCCCATTCCCCCACTCCCTGGCAACCACCATTCAGCTTTCTGTATTGATGGATTTGACTATTCTAAGAATCTCATGCAAGTGGAATCATACAGAATTTGTTACAGTTGTGACTGGCTTATTTTAGTTAGCCTATCTTCAAAGTCCAGAATATTGTAAATATGTCAGAATTATTTTTGCTTTTTAAGGTTAAACAATATTTCATTATATATGTATACCACATTTTGTGTGTCCACTCATCCATCCATGGACACTTAGGTTGCTTCCCCTTTGGGGTTATTGTGAATAATGTTAAGAACATGGGTGTTCAATTATTTGTTTGAGTTTCATATCATTTTAAATCTATAGTTTTTATGAAAATATGTTTTAATGAAAAGTATTATATTTCAGTTTACCTTGTAATGCAATATTTGCCAAAGAGACTACAAACATTGAGAACTGTAAATGCCCCTGTAATGAAGAAAAATAGAAACCACTCATGTGCTACTTAGAATAAGAAAATGTTCAAAGCATTTTAGAAACCTTCTAGAATAAGAAATGTTCAAAGCGTTTTTTTTAAATCCTTCTAGAATCATATTTCTCATTTTTTTCTAAAACAAACCCGAGTTTACATAATTACTACATATATACATTTTCAAGTTCAAAAGGGGGAAAAGAACTTTAGATGTGCCTTTACAAATTTTGTGCTCTTTCTCTCTGGAACAACCTTAAACTCAGAACTCAATAAAACAAGCAAATTCTTTAAGACAAGCAGATTGCTAATCTGAGATCTAAACTCTAATAAAAGCAGGCTGCTCCACGGAGATTTGAAAACACCCAGAGACTCAATTTATGCAACATTCCTGCAATAAATCCATCACTCATAAAGGAAACTTTGAAATCATTTTCAGCCTTTAGAATGGTCACCAAAATTCCATTATTATTTATTAAATATCGTCTGCCAACCAAGCATGATACCACAACTAGGGAGTTTAAAGGAACACACGGCCCGTCTGATTTGAAACAATGATTAAAGTGGACCAGATTCTGTGTTCAGTGACCTTTTGTCCTACGTGTCCCTTTCAAGTGTGGATAAATCCAATCCTGAGGGTTAAAAATGTTAAAGCCTGGCTGGAGTTGTGGCTCGGAGGTAGAACGCTCTGCCTAGCACGTGTGGGGCGCTGGGTACGATCCTCAGCACCACATAAAAATAAAATGAAGGTATTGTGTCCAACTACAACTAAAACAAAATATTAAAAAAAAAAAAAGATGTTAAAACCTTTGTCCCTGTACAGACAAGCCGTTTAGGCTGCACACTGGTATTCCGTCCCAGGACGGGTTCCAAATAATGACCCGCAGGAAGATGATCCATAGGGACACCCTCCCATCACCTCAGGCCCCGCCAAGTATCAAGCTCCTCAAACAAGTTATTTTTAAAAATAAATAAATATTAAGAAGAATCCATATGCCTGCAGGCTAAATTAAGTGTGTGTGACAGGAAGCAGGCTCCCGGCCCGCTATTTATAGCCTTCTCCCCTGCCTGGGGCGCCTCCTCGACAGTCCCCACGCTGGCCAAGTCTGCTCTTCTGCCCAGGTCTCGTTAGGCTAAGCCGGGACTCAGTGGGCTCAGGGCTCCAGCCCCACCCTGCGCTGTCGGTCCAGGGCCCAAGTCCCCAGGCGGCGGCACGCGGGAGGGGCCGAGGTGCCCCGACGCCCACACAATCCAGGTTCAGGGAGTGTAACTCCCTGAGAGTAACTGCAGGCCTGGTTGGCCCGGGCAGATGAGCGCACGTACACTCTGAGGGTGCTCCCCGAGGCGGGTCGGGTCCGCGCGCGCTCAGCTCTGCCCTCCAACCCCGCAATAACGTGCGTTGGTGGGTGTGGGTCGGCAGGGGAGAGTCCGGGTTTCCACACNCAGTAGAGCGGGGTAAGGCGGGCTGGGGCGCTCAGGAGGCCGGCGCCGGGGCCGAGGGCAGCGCCCGGCAAGGGACGGGCGGGACACGACGTCGCTACCCTCCTGGGACAGCTCCGGAAATCTGGGCCCGCGCGTGGGCGGCTCCCAGCTCCCTGGAGTTCTTTCGGGATACTTGGAAGAGTTAGGAGAACCGCAGGGCTGGGGAGCTGGGCCCTAGAGAAACTTTTGGCATAATTGACCTCCATTCTTTGCTCCTGGAAGTTTCAGCGGAGCTCCAGTTCTCCTTGATGGGTGGCTAAGGCTGAAGTCGTTTTCATGGGAATGTTTTCCCTCTGGTTTGGGGGTCATCAGGGGCTGCCCCAGAACATTAGGGAGCGTAAGGAATACTTGAAAACTCTCACAGCTAACAGCTGCAGAGAGGGGAGTGCAACTGTGCGGGCGATACCATCGCCATGGTCTCTGAAATTGTGCTGGGAAGGTTTGGAAACGAAGTTGACTTGCCTTTAAGAAACTTTTTTAAAGTTTCTTTTTTTCTTTTTAAAGAATTACATAAGAGATTAGTGCTACGACGTAATTTCCTGATCTATATGCTTGTGATAATGTAAGTGTTAAGAATTTACGGAACAGTGGAAAAACACTTATCTGCACTCTACAGTAATCCTTTCCTTTAGGAGACTTGTAGTGACAGTAAATCACAGTGATCCGGCGACTCTATTACTTTGCTGCCTACTACTCCACATTTTACTGAACAGATTCATCCCACTATGCACAGTTCGTGAATTTTTGTGACTGGGGCTTCAAAACCCGTTTTTATTTTATCAAGGTGCTTGCAAAATATGCCATTTAAAAATGATTATAGGACTGGAGTTGTAACTCATTGTAGAACACTTGCCCAACAAACCCAGGCTGCGGGGTCAATGCCCAAAATCTGGGAAGAAAAAAAAAAAGTGATTATATACAAACAGCTGAGAAATGAATTATGTATTGGCTCTCACCTAAAAATTCAAAACGATGGTGCATCACCACTGGCAGATCATCCACAGTGCTATGGAATGTATTGCAAAACAAACGTTAAAAGATTAGAAAGGAAAAAGGGGGGATTTATTTTCCAAATACCAGTGTGTTCAAAGTAAACATCAGCTAATTTGGCACAGAATCCACCGGCTCAGCAGTTTGGATCCTGTTGAGATAAGCATCAAATAAGGGCAATGCACGTGTCCCTTTAGGGTGAAGTAATTCATAAAACTGTAGTACTGGTAATAAATTAGTGCTGTTTGTTAACCAGTGCATGGCTGAAACTTGTCTTTAAATATAATGGCAGGAAGTCAGGTCTGGTGGTGCATGCCTGTAAATCCAGCTACTCAAGAGGCTCAAGCAAGAGGATTTTGAGTTGGAGGACAGCCTGGGCAATTTAGCAAGAAGTGAAATAAATTTTAAAAGGGTTGGGCGATGTAGCTCAGTGGTAGAGCACCTACTTAGCATGCCCAGGACCCTGGATTCAGTTCCTACTACTGCTACTAGTATTATTAGTAATAATAATAGTATTAGTAGCAATAATAATAATAAAATAGCAGGTAATATTTTAATTCTTTGCCAATAAGAAAAAGAATTTTGACCCAATTTTTTAAAAAATTATTTTATTTGGAGACAATCCAAGTACATGAAAATTTCAAAGTTCACAAAAGTATAGGTAAAATGGGCTGTGGTTGCAACTCACAGAGAGAGTGCTTGACTAACATGTGTGAGGCACTGGGTTTGATCCTCAGCACCATATAAAAATAAATAAATAAAATAAAAGTATTGTGCCCATCTACAACTAAAAAAAAGGGTTTTTTTTTTTTGTTGTTTTTCATTTTTTTTTTAAGCATAGGTAAAAAGAGGGGCTGGGGTTGTGGCTCAGCAGTAGAGTGCTTGCCTAGCATGTGTGAGGCACTGGGTTTGATTCTCAGCACTATATATAAATAAATGAATAAAATAAAGATCCATCAACATCTTAAAAATATATATTTTAAAGAAGTATAGATGAAAAGAAAAGTCCCCCACCAACCCCAATTCCCCTCCTCAGAGGCAACCACTGTAATGATTTCTTCAATGTAAATATCTCATTTGTACCTTATAATATATTATTTCTTTTTTGTCTTTCTGTTTTTGTTAGTGCATTATAGCTATAGATGATATTAGGTTTCATTTTGGCAGAATCATATTATCCAGTTTTCTGAATGCTAACTTACATTTTAAGTTATTGCATTTATTTTTCTTAATTAAAATAATTTTTGCACTTGAGTTTGAAACTTAAAATAATGTGAATTCCAGAAAGCCTCATGCATGTAAAGAATTTAAATTATGGTTTTTCAAATGTGGTCATTTCTGGAACATGCACCTAATGTTAAATAGGATAGATATATTTTTAGGATCTTAAGTGTTTCACATAATTATGCAATAACTTAATAAATGCAGAGCTTTTGTAATTTGCTAAAATAGCGTCAAAACATTCCAGAATACATTGAGAAGCATTTTATCCTGTGTAGAAAGCCTGAAAAAATAGCCAAATTCACTTAATGGCTTGATAAACCTGTAGTCTCAATCTCCTTTCTGCCATTGTATAATGCCTAGTCCCAGTATTTTGATCCTCTTTTTTATTTTTTTTAAACAAATCTGCCTCTTCCATGGATTACAAATGAATCTCCTTAGGATAAGGACTATATCTTAATTATTTAAATATCCTCAGTGCACAGTATATATAGTGCCACACATATACAAGCTATTTTATAAATATTCACTGAATTGAAGAGAGAAAAGAAATCCAATTCTGTACATGTAACTATACCAGCATATGTATGTAAACTATATGTTTTGCAATTTTAATATAATGCTTAAAGGCAATGAAATAAAGTTGCATCTTAAATTTTGTTCTTACAGTGATGGGAAGTTCTTCGTCATGGTAATTAGGTTGGTGCCCTATTGCTTGCTTTTTAAACTGTACTAAGGCTCCAGAAATATGGCCTAGTAATGGTTGGTATGAATAGTTTCCGCACTCTTGCATTTTTCTTTAATTTGAAGAATTAGTGATTTACTTTAAATTTACTGTTAACAAACTAAAGATACTAAATATATAAATCAATTTTTTTTCACTTAGTCCACCTGATGATCTCCATAAATTGTTCATTTATTCATGATACTCCAATTCCTCTTAGATTTGAAATAAATCTTTTTGTTCTGGAACACAGAAGAGATCTCTATTATATACTAATAGAGTAGGTTTGAGTAAGAAAAGTGAAATTATATTTATACTGTAGGAATTTTTCTACAACAAAGAAAACATTTAAATGTATAATTTGTAATATAAATGGATAATAAAATATAAAAATTATCAAGTTGTGAGGTTTTGTTCACTAAATAAGAGTAAAATTATCTGAATTTGCTTTGAAATTATGATTCTAATTTATGTGATAAAGTAACTGGACTGTCCTTAGCATGTCAATGATTATTTAACAATTTTTATAAAAGGTGAAAATGCCCTGTTTAGATTTTCACTGGAAGAGTGAAAGCTTAAAATGTACTCTAACCTGTGTTTCTAAATATGTATATTGGAAAATGTGTCAGAATTTGATATAATACAAAAGACAACTGTTGTAACCTGAACCGTCCGCCTGGTGTATGAAGTCATGCGGAAGGAGGGGAAGGTAAGTTGTACCAGGAGTTGGAAATCAGAAGTTCACCACTTTGGGATGTGCAACCTTAGGCAAATCTCAGTGCCCTCTCTGTGCCTCCATTTCCTTGTTTATAAAAAAGAAGATAAACTAGAGTGCCTTGAAATTTTTTCCAATACTGCAATGTTATGATACCATATTTCTTCCATGGATAATGAGTAAGGTTCCTGAATGATGTCATTGGGTTCGTATAGGGAAATTACCTTTTGACTGTATTTATGAAGTCAGTGTTTGAAATACTAATCATTCTTTGTGACTCGACGTTTTAGACAAGAACCTGTTCAGATCACTGGTATGCTAAACCACCACCCCTGTAATTTTATTTATTATTCTAAGCAGCCCCTCAGAAAGTGGGATACTGATGCATTCCATTTTACTTTGAGTAGTGACTTTTTTCATTACTTAATTATTAAAACTTGGAGTATCAATGTTGAAGTAATTACATTAGAGTTAACATACCATTAAATATCTAAATAAAATGTTGGGTAAGTGAAGAATTCTAGTGGAATTCACAGTTCTTTCACAGAAGTTATTTAAAAACTTATAATGCCATTTAATAATTGGCAGAAGAAACCAGAGGACTTGGCCAGGGTAATGGAAAGGGAGGGTATCTGGAGGGCTTAAGAGGAACCCTGTGTGACATGAATAGTCCTGGAGGGCAGTTGTGTTTCTAATTATGCTCCGCACTGTCTCCATCTTTCTTTTAGTTGAACTGAAGCTTGGCCAGCTGTTAAGTTTCTAACTTAATGTTAGAACTCTAATTGTGGAAATAGTGACTTAATATTTCCAAAAGGAGTATTTATTTTAGTCAAGTGTTTCAAGAAGAAAATACGGATTAAAAAGTTAATGTTGCCCTCTTGAATATAAAACATTAAAAACCTTTGGTTTTAAATAAACACATTTTTTAAAAATTACTTGCAAATTAAAATTAGCTGTCATTGCAACAAGGTGTGGTGGCATGTACCTGTTACCCCAGCTACTCGGGAGGCTGAGGCAGGAGCATTACTTTAGCACACAAGTTCAAGGTGATCCTGGAACATTGCAAGACCCTGTCTTAAAAAATAAAATTAGCTCTCACTAGGCTTTTAATTGCAATAGGTCAAGAAATAAAAACTGATTCATTCTTTCCTTTGAATAGAGATGAAAAGTGTTCATTGTATATGCCTTACTTAGCCAAATTAAGGCTCAAGAGCAGTCAGCTTTTCAGGTACTCATAAATGATTAAAATCCCCACATGAAAGAGAAAATAAGATGATAATAATGCATGGCATACATTATTACAAGTGCTTCCCATACATTCTTATTTCATAAGTAATATAAGTAAAATTAAAAGTGTAATTTAAAAATGAATTTTGTAAATGCAGATATAACAAAGAAAAAAAACAATTTGGTGTTTCTGGAGACTTATTCTGTGACTATAAAAAAAAATGTACTCCTAGCAGTGCTTTAGAACTGTGAGTAAAGAAGTTGGAAAAATTAATGTTTTATAATTTCACTAAAATCAGTTGATTCTGAATGGGAATTTCCTGCCAGAGCATTAAATTATTAAGTTAATGAAAAAAGTCTCATACAATGTTTACCAATTTATTCAACAGCAAAGAATAAAGACATGGGATCCATTGCAGATAGAAAATTGTTCAAAAATAATTAAGAATGACCTGCATTTTACCTTTTTTAAAAAAAAAAGAGAGAGAGAGAGAATTTTTTAATATTTTCGGCAGACACAACATCTTTATGTGTATGTATGTGGTGCTGAGGATCGAACCCAGTGCCGCACGCATGCCAGGTGAGCACGCTACCGCTTGATCTACATCCCCAGCCCATGCATTTTACCTTTTAAAGTGGGGATAGAAACCCCCGTGACTATATAATAATAATAAAAATTTTACACTTAGGTAAAGGAGGCCCTTAAATTATATATGGGTATTTTATAGTAATCCTGGGAAATACTAAAATTGGTATTATCTATTTAAAAGATCCATAGGAATTTTTCGCAGACTTATTCTATGCCATGAATATAGCATACATGGTAAGACACTGGGGAAAAAAACAACAACAAAGTAAACTGTCATTCCTTTTTAAACATATCAAAGTTAGTTCTTTTAAAAAGAAAAAAAAAAAGAAAAACTGTGCTGGGGGATATTCAGTTCAGTAATAGAGCACTTACCCATCATGTGCAAGGCCCTGGGTTTGTTCCCCAGTACCAAAAAGAAAGAAAAGAATAACTTCTAACAGGACTAATATTTTTAAAGCCCCAAGCAATATTTGGAACCAAACAAAGGAATCTAGTACAGATATAGGGTTTAAAGAGCATAAGAAAATGCCAAAGAATTTTATGTTAATAAATTTGAAATAGATGAAATGGAAAATTTTCTAAAAGATACAAATGATCAAAATTAACTTAAAAAATAGCAAACCTTACATATATCAGTTATGGTTCATGAAATTGAGTTTGTAAACAAATCATCTTCCTAGCCCTATTAAAAATATCCCAAACTGTTTTATAGGATTCTTATATGAGCTTATTTAAAGAAATTTAAAATTTTTCAGTCTTAAATAACTTACATGCCAAAATCTGATGATAGTTTTTTTAAAAAAGTTGAGCTCAATCTTAGGTATGAACAAACAAGAATCCAAAATGGAGTTTTAGCAAATTAAATATTCTAGTAGTATTGAGAATTAAATCATGATAAGAACTTATACCAGCAAAGCTAAGGTGATCAAACTCACAATAGATACTAGGAAATAGTGCTCTACTAAATCCAGTACTCATTCATGGTTTAGAAAACAAAAATAGCACAAAGTCTATAGAAAAGACTAGACAGAAATTTCCTTAGCTAGATATAAGTTAAAACATCATCATGGTCAATAATAAAATTTTAGAATTATTTGTGTTAAAATCAGAAACAAGAAAGTATGTCATCTACAGGCAGTAGAAGTCTTGGCTGGCTCTGGAAGACAAGAAAAAGCAATAACAGAAATTAATGTTAGAAAAGGAAGAGATACATTTATGCTTAATAGCAGATGTTATAATTGTGTGTCTACATAGAACATTCAAAGGAATATTCCACTATAAATATTAAGTGCCTTCTAACAGGTTGCTGGATACAAGATTAATGTATAAAAATAATGTTCAGGCTGAGGGTATAGCTTAATGGTAAAGTTGTGCCTAACATGCATGAGACTCTGGGTTCCATTCTTAGTGCTTTCAAAAACAAAAATAATGTTTCTGGGTATCAATGATAACCAATCATAAAATTTGAAAAACTATTTAGAACAACTCTAAAGCATCTGGGAATAAACCTTACAAAAGATGTATGAGGTTTTCAAGGTCAAGATTCAAAGTACAATTGAAAGATATTAAAAAGTTCCTCACTGGTGGCATAGTTGTGCCCCTTGCTGGGAAAACTAGATTGTAAAGAGGTAAATTTGATTTGTCTATTAATTTAATGCATTTCAATTAAAATTGTACCTTGGATTTTTGTGTAACTTGATAAATTGAAACCAAATGTCATATGCAGAACAAGGTTGAGGGACTCGCCCTACCATATATCAAGTACAGTCATTCCTGAGTATCCACTGGGAATTGGTCCCAGGAACCTCCCTGCCCAACATACACACCATCCCATGCAGAAAGTAAAAATCTATGAATGCTCAAGTACCTTATGTGAAATGGCATAGTATTTGAATAGAACCTGTCTGTACACAACCTCCTATATACATTAAACCATCTCTAGGTGACTTATTAATACCTAATACAGTATAATTTTATGTAAGTAGTTATCATATGTATAAGAGAATCAAAGCAAGAAAAATGTTTATACATGTTCAGTTCAGATGCAAGTTTTTAATTCATATTTTTGATCTGAGGTTGGTTGAATTCCTGGTTGGTTTTGGAGGGTCAACTATACTGTCTTAAGTGTGAAAGATGAAATAAGCTAATGGAAAAGTCTTTCCACTGCTGAAAAGATAACTAGGGCAGCCCATTTATCAACATATATTATTTATGACTAGTTCAGCCCACTGTGTCCTTTTAGATAGCAAAAATTAGCACGTGAGCCACCACTGCCTCCAAACCTGAGCAGACATTACTAACTGAACATAGAACTCTTTCTGGCTAAGCCTCACAATTCCACTCAACAATATTCCAGACAATCACACACAGTTATTACAAAATTAATCTACCTAGCCCTACCCCACATTATATTACTTCATTATATTACATTATACTCTATTTACCTAATTTGTAAACCCAGTAACAGTGTTTTGTCAAGATATTGCTATATTGGGCTGGGATTGTGGCTCAGAGGAAGTGTGTTTGCCTAGCATGTGTGAGGCACTGGGTTCGATTCTCAGCACCACATTAAAAAAAATTAAAAAATAAAGGTACTGTGTCCATCTATACTAAAAAATAAATTTTTAAAAATTTTATTATAAAATTTTTTATATTGATATTGTTATAAAAAGATATTGAGTATAATACAGATTAAATCTTTTGGTTCTGTTTCTACTCTAGTCTTAACTCAAACTTGCATTCCTGATGAGCAGCTCCCTCACAAGCCCCTCTGTGCTTACCTTGCAGATGATCCAGAACCCCAGGTCTCTGACCTCAGCTCCTCTTATTCTCTGCTGCCCTAGATGATCTCCATGCAGTCTGAGGGTTTAAAATACCATCTGCTTGACAACAGATCCCAGATGTGAACCTTCAGCCCTAACACTTCCATGTCTATTAGGCATTTAAACTTCATACATCCCAATTAAACTCTTGATTGCCATGCCCTTCCCCAACCTGGCCCTCCTCTGCCTTCCCCATCTTGGAAAAAGACAGTTCCATTTCTCTAAATGGAGGCATGAACACAGTTCTCTTTGGTCTCCCCTCCCCATCCCACCCCACTCATAGGCATTTCTCCGTGGGGGCAACCTTCATGCATGTTCTCCTGTTTCTCACCACTTGCACTGCTTCTCTGGATACCAGCATGGTCCCTTCACTGGAGGCTTTGGGCTCACCCTTGCCCCTTTCCTGCCTGGAATACTCTGCTTCCTTAGCTGAGGCTTCCCTTTTCTTTTGTCTTAATGTCCTCACCCCCTGCCCACTACCCTATGAAGCCTTCCCTGCTCCTCTCTGACCATATGCCCCCATCTGTACCCCACTCCTTTCTGTGTCCCCAAAGAAGAGAGGGCACTGGCATATCTGACAAGGTATGGGTTGTGTGTCTGCCTCCCCACCCCATACACACACCTAAGTGTTCAGTGGCAAGGGACAGAGCCCTTGTTTAATTCAATACCAAGTCCTCAGAGAATCCTTTGGGTTGAACATGTTGAAGGACTGCATGTTGCCTGTGGATCGGTGTCTGGCTGTGAAGGGAATGGAAGTGGAACTATACTCTCACCTTCTCTGGCCCCCATCATCGGACATTCTGTCTTCTCAGGGGCTTGAGTCTTGTCCTGGCTGGAGATGACCTCCTTTTTGACCTTGCTGACAGAAGTCTCGTTAGCACTCTAGAGGAGGTTTCATCCCACAGCTGCCCTCCCACCTCCCTCCTGTCATTGGAAGGAAGCTGCTTGTGTCTACCCATCCTCATCTTCTCTTGTGATTTCACTCTCTGATGTCTAATACCCACAACTCCCCTGACTTGAAGAAATCTCCATTAGGCCCTGCACCTTCCTTTAATCCACATTGACTGTTCTTCCTTTGAGTTCTAGATTTATTGAGCAAGTGTTCTGTATATAATTTTACTCCCCCCATCTACTCCTCTTTAACTCTTCTCCTATATTTTTTGTCCCTACCCTCCCATGAGACTGGTCTCTTGAGGACCAACAGTGGTCTCCCTCTTGTGAGATCAAAGGGCCTTTTATTTGTTTTCATTCTTGAACACTGCAAAGAATGTTGACACTGTTAGTCACCCCTCTTCACAGTTCTCAAGGCTGCCTTCTGATACGTAAGTGTGACTCACAGGTATGCTGGCTCTCCTATCCTTGGTGCCCTTTTGCCCTTGAGCCCATCCCTGGTCTTCAAGCCCCTTCTGGCTCCATATTGACTTTAGAAGCTGCAGGAGTTACCTGACCGTTTCTTCTGAGATTACAAGTTTCTGAACTTCCCATCTACTTGAGAGGCTGAGGCAAGAGGATCTCTTGAGGCCAGCCTGGGCAACACCCTTGTCTCTTTAAAAAAAGAGAGATGTTTCTATAAAACAACTGTTCAATATTCTTCAGACTTTTCAAGGTTAAGAAAAAGGTGAAATTTCTCAGACTAGAGAAGTCTTGGGAGATAGGAAACCTAAATTCAATGTGGTATGGTGAACCAGAAAAAGACATTATTCAGACAATTGCCAAAATTTAAATCATGTCTTTAAGAGTATTTTATCAGGATGGAAGTATATCTCAGTGCATTGAGCACTTGCCCTGGGGTTTGATCCCTAGCACCACACAGAAAAAGACAATTACAAAAAAAAATATTTCACCAATGTTAATTTCATAGATTTTAATAATATTATGGCAGTTATCAAGTTATTTGTATTTGGGGAATCTGGATGAAGAGTATGTAGAAACTTATGATATTTTTGAAAGATTTTTAATTCTAAAATTATTCTAAATTTAAAAAGCCTATTTCCCTGTTCTGTTAAAAAAATTTTTTAACTAACTTTCCTACAATGACTGAAAAAGAGGAAATGATGATGCCAAAAATAAAAGATAATTTCACAGAGCATATTTTCCAAGAACCTAACAAAATCCAAACTTTTTGACTTTGAGGAAGCTCATCTGGCCCACACTGAAGGAGACCATTTTGTTGGCACCATCTAGTACCAGTGGGCTTGGTCTTCATTCACCTTGGTCCCTTCCCACAGTGCCTGGCTGTGGGACCATTCCCTGAAGTCCCACCTTTGCATATCCAAGTCATGAGTCCTTTCTGATATCTTGTTTCTTTGTTTTTTGTTTTCTGCCAATTTCGTCCTAAGGACTTTTTCTCTGCTCTTCACACCCCCTCCCATGAAGCCCCAACCACAGACAGATAGACCCTCCTCCTAATCACTTCCTGCATTCTGACAATGTTATTGGGGTTTTTTTCCATCATCGTATGAACATCATCAAGTCTACTTATACAAATTAACATGGTTATGGTATCACTGTGGTATAAGCTTATGGAACCTCATCATATATGTAATCCATCGTTGCCTGAAAGGTTATGGCAGCACATGACCTTATCTTAAAAATGCTCAATAATGCAGGGTACAGTATTCTATTGTTAGATCACATGAACCTTACAAAGTTAGCAGTCACACTTTGAGGTTTTCCATTAAAGATGAAAATAAACCTGTACTAGTCCATTTTGCATTACTGTGATGAAATGCCTGAGGTAGACTGCTTAGAAAGAAGTTTATTCAGCTCATAGTTTTGGAGGTTCAAGGACCCTGTTGGCTGCAAAACATGTTGGGCAGCTAGGATCTCATAGTCACTTCCAAAAGCATACCCCCAGTTGACCTAAGAACCTCCCACCAGGCCTCACATCATCCTCTAACATTGCCATCCTGGGGACGAAGCTCCCAACACAACTTTGGGGGACAAACCACATCCAAATCATAGCACCCTCTCCTCCAAGTGGGTGCTAGGCATTCCCTTCACCCACCCTCTGTGCTAGTTCCCCTTGATCTCAATTTCTGAAGATCCTGTCTGAAGTATTCTTGCTGAGCCACTGTGACTCATATCTGTACTGATTTTTCTATCTGACTAATACTAGAGATGTGATTTCTTTATTTTTCCCATATTTTTATTGGTGCATTATAGATGTACATGATGGTGGGATTCATTGTAAGGCTAAGATTTGAAAGTGGTATTAATTAAAAAAAAAAAAACCTCTAGAACCTCTACTTGTCATCTGGAACCACCTGAAGTCTGACACTGTGCAGGGAGATGGATGCCACTTCTGCTTTGGAGGTGCCCATTTAATCTGACGTCTATCCAGATTGTTAATATTCCAAATAGTGCTCTGGTTAAATTTGTCATTCATGTGCATATGCATTTTACAAAACAAAACCCAACCTGTGAAGTGCAGCAGTTAGGTTCACCAGTGAGTATAGGGGACACACTTACCCTTGAATACTTAGGTTCTGTGGGGGAAACTGCATCCCTCCCCCCAATACTGCTCCCAATGTATAGACTGTCAGGCAGGAGGATGGAGTTCACTTTAAGCTCTGTGTCATCAATCATAGCTGCTGTCCTGTCAGGGCTAGTTATTTGCCTCAGCAATCCCAGAAGCATTATCTTCTAACACTGGGCTAATTGTGCACAGTGTATTGTATTTGTCTTTTGTGTACTTACTATTGACACAATTAAAGAGCAGAAAGAAGTAGAAACCATG
The DNA here is from genome assembly GCF_001458135.2 of Marmota marmota marmota. Classification (NCBI taxonomy): domain Eukaryota; kingdom Metazoa; phylum Chordata; class Mammalia; order Rodentia; family Sciuridae; genus Marmota; species Marmota marmota. Next base: position 10,900,467 of record NW_025999943.1, read on the forward strand.
ATGAACAATGAAAAAGGAATCAGCTGATTTTTTCAAAAACTAGAACTTCAAAAAATATAAGCCATGGTCAGGAAGCTTTTATGATGATGTGATATGAAGTTATGGAAAATGTAGATATATATGAAAAGAAAATAAAAATCACCCCATTCTCAAAAACACCACTGTTAACATTTCAGTATCATTCTTCCTTTCTCTACGTGCATGTGTGAGTATGTGTAAAACAGGTGATATTAGACCATAGTACTGTATGAGTCTTTTGTCATTTATCATTGTAGCATCAGTATTTCTTCAAATTATTAATGTGCTTTGAAATTATGTTTACTATAACAAGGTATCAATATATTTCAATAGTTATGAATCATATTATATTTTAGTAATTATGAGTCAACCATATATTTTCTTGTATGCCCAGTCTTATTCTGTAAGGAATTTAAGGTGGTATATCAATTAGGAATTATTTTGTCTGCAAGTAACACAAAAATATCTAACTAAAATAAATATAGTTTTTCCTCCTAACATAAAAAAGGCTGAAAGTGGCTGGTAGAGTTGATTCAACAACTCCACATTGTCCCAGCAGATGCCTTGGGGCTTTCTTGACTCTTCCCTCAAGCTTATTGACTCAAGTTTGCAAGATGGCTGCCCAATTCCAGGTATCACATATGTACTCGATACAGAAACAGTACAAATAGCATCTGCCTTTTTCTTTGAAAACCAGTTTTCCAGCAGGATTCTTATATCTCAGTGGGCAAAATGCATTTTATAGTCACTTCTAGCCAGAAGGGAGGATGGGGAAGCAAGGACTTCTCTTCCTAGTCACATTATAGGCAGACAAAGGAGAAGAGATGACTAGGACCTGGGTTGTCAACCATTGGGTCAGCCACAGCCAGCCACAATGATTTATTTGACTGTCATCTTTTAAGGGACATTTCTGTTTCCAGCTCTTCCTTCTTGTAAGTAACATTTATAAGAAATCATGTACAAACATTTATATAAATAACTGGTTATTTTCTTAGTATTGGGCCCTACAAGTAGAATTCAAGGTCAAAGGTATTATAACTTTACATTTCTCATACATGTTACTAAATTCTTTCCCAGAAAAATCTTACCACTGTACATTACCATACAGAGTATATTGCTGGATGCTCCCACTTAAGACATGTTCTTAATTGTTCATCTCTCACATTTAATGAGCTGTAACCACTGCCAAAGCACAGGCAGATCATCCAGATAGCATCATTCTTACAGGCTGCACCAGAAGGTCACAGTGCAATTCCAGTGGCATATATTTGGATACTATGAACACTTGGGCTGAAAAAAGCCTGGAAAGGGGGAAGCCAGAATAGCTGAGTAACAAGACACTATAGTAATAAGACACTGTAGAAGTCGTCAGCTTCTCCTTCCTCTTCTGATTTACCAATGAAATAAGGAGTTTGTGGCCCTGTGTTCCTTAACAGGTGCACACACACAATGAACATTTGGGCTGAGATAGTTACTTGCTGTGAGGTCACTCTGAACGTTGCAGAATATTTTTGCCTCTCTGACTCCACAGGGAAATGCCAGCAGCTCTGTCCAGTCTGTGACGAACAGCAAAGTCTCCTTCCTTCCTGTGTGCCACCAATGCTGGGTGGGGAGCCCATCAGCCCCTGGATTGAGCACATCAACAAACAGGTGACACTGTGGCAAACAGTGCAAAACTGCTTGTGCATCTGAGGGTGGCTGGAAGCATTAGATACCCACACTATCTTCTCCTCACACACCTCCAGAAATGCACATCTTCCAGTTTTGCTGCAGATGTCAAGAGGGAGGGGTGCATGAGCCAGTTCCACCCTCAGGACCAGAGTTAAGGAGGACAAGCCTGCAGCAGTCAAGTGATCTTTGGAGACCAGAGACCCTGCTGTCCTTGACAGCAAAGAGAGGGGACACCTGTGTTGTTAGCCTGAGTGGGTAGGAGATGGAGGGAACTTCCTGAAACAGAGGAGAGCATGGTCAGGAGAAGAGATTACCCAGGGCAGTGGTGTAGGTCTGCATTGGCCACCTTTAAGGGGAATGTGAAGTAAGGACAATTCAGCAGGCTGGGCTCTGGATGGGGATGGGTTTCAGGCTAGAGAAACACCATGTGCAGAAGCCATAACTGTGGTGTTTCAGAGGCTGCAGGAGTTTGATGTGCCTAGGGCTGTGGCCAGTCCTGATGGGTCTTGCATGCTACCATGGTTTGGTCCTATGCAGTGTTGGTCGGAGACTTGACAGTTCTTTGCTCAGGGCTATGTGTTAAAAGATCTCAGCAGACTGCAGAGAAGGGAGGGCTAAGGGCAGAGGTACCATTGGGGGCTTCTTAGTGAGCTTTTTGTCACCATATTGAAGGATCTGACACAGGCTACTTATGAAGTAGTTAATTTAGCTCACTGTTTTGGACATGGCACTGGCATTAGCTCAATTCTGGTGATTCTTTCACCAAATAAAAGATATCTGTGTGAAAGGAGGATCTTACATGGCTAAAAGGAAATCAGAGACGGGGGGGAAAGAGAGGGGGGAGACCCCACAATCCTCCTTCAGAGGACTTCCCACTAGGCTCCACCCCTTAAAAGAACCATGACCTTCCAGTAGCACCATCCTGGGGACCAAGATTCAAACGCATGTACTTTTGGGGGACACTTAGCACCACATAAAAACCACAGCAAGGAACCTTCATGATAATCTTAAGGGCCCTGAGTGACTGTCCTAGGGATGCCTGTGAGGACTGATTAAGAGAATTATAGCTTGGAGGAGAAGCAGGAAGTCACCTAGAATGGTTCCCTGACTTTTGCCTCATGGGCAAAAGTGGGTTGTTTCATGTATAATAATTAAGTTTCAGAAGTAAAATATTTTACCTTCTAAGAATATGCAAAATGATACCAGTTACTAATTGAATAGAATTTATATATTATTTTTCTCAAATTAGTCATGTGTTAACTGCCATGACCACATATACATTAATAGTCATCATTCTTGATCCAGTGGCAGCTACCCATCTTATAGTCCCAAACCCATTTATCAGGATCAAACTGAGACTTATCCTGGAGTATTTACATTTTTAACTAGAGACAAAACTCTCACAGTAGAAATTCAAACATTAGCATGCTCGTGTGGGAATTTTCTTGGCAGAGTCAACTTTCTGTTAACTAAAATCACCCCATGTGGATATCACTAAGAAAAATATACAAAGAAAAATCTTGATATCATTAAGTGATCATTAGGTCTGGTTTGACATTAAGGTTCATGTCTAAAGCATCTTTTATGGTTAGAGAAATCTATGTCATTGTCAGCCTTCTCTTTTGCATTTTTAAGTCAATGAAGGTGATGGGGTTGTGGGTTCGATTCTCGGCACCACATATAAATAAATAAATAAAGTCCATTGACAACTAAAAATATGTTTAAAAAAAGAAGAAGAAGAAGAAGATGCCAGTTATACCAGTCACAATATGGGACAAGGAGACTGTAGAGTCCATGAAGAGTAAGATTTCTCTAAAGATCTCGACTGAATAAGCAAAGAGTTGAAAGTGTATTCAAAGACAGGTATTCATCAGATTTCTAGCAAGTTTTATTTGCCTTCAATCCTAATCATAAAAATTAATATTTTGAACATTTTAAAATTTAAAATGTATTCCACTGGCAACCTAGGAATACTCATACAGCAGAGATGGCTTTCCTTACTGCCAAGAGTGGCTTTGAGAACGCTGAAGCTCTTCTTTAGTTCAGTCACAGTGCCCAGACTATTTGAGCAGCAATGACATGGGACACCTAATCTGTATCCCCTGTGTCTGAAGAGTGCTACTGCCTTCTAAAACAGAGTCCATGTCTTACCTCCCTTCATCACTGTCACCTATTTTCCACAGGCTCAGAGAGAGGCAGCTCCTGCTCCCAGACACATTCTTAACTCTTGCTGAGGGGGTCTAGAGTGTGCCTGCAGCTCTCCTGTCCTCAGGTGTAGTCACACCTATGAGCCCTGCCCAGCACCCTTGACTCTCCAGCCCAGAAGACCAAGGCCTGGTGGCTTTTCCCCTGTTTATTTGGCTCCACTGTAGCACCTTGGCTGCATTTGGAGGTGTTTCCCTAGTTCCCAGCACAGCACTAGGGACACATTGGATGCCTATTAGTGCTATTGGGTGACTTCCTGCTGAAGGACTGCAGCCCTGGTCCTGGAAGGATTATCACGACCTGTTATCCCTGGTACCTCCTCTGGCACCCAGCCACCACTCCATCCATCTTTGCCCAAGTGTCTAACTTGAGTTTCTGTAGGGACCACAAAGATTACACTTAATAGGAGAGGTGATTTTAGGTTGTATATTCATTGATATGGAATCAAATGATGAGAAACTCAATCCCTTAATTCTGTTTTCATCCTAACAGCGGTCTTGAAGGTCTCAGTTTGATTATAGTAGAGTCAGCGCTTCACATCTGTGAATTCAACCAATCAAGGATCAGAAATATTTCAGGGGGGAAAATGGGTCTATACTGAACATGTACAGACTTTTTTCTAGTTATTACTCCCTAAACATTACAACAACTATTTACATAGCATTTACACCTATTAGGTATTATAAGTCATCTAGATATGTTTTAAGGTATACAAGAGGATGAGTACAGGTTCAATGCAAAAACTGTGCCATTTTATATACAAAACTTGAGCATCCACAGATTTTGGTATCTTTCAGGATCCTGGAACCAATCCCCTTTGTATCTTTAACACACCTCTAATACTTCTAACCTCCCTCTTTAAATAAATAAAGAGTTTATACTCAGGGGTTGTTTGTGAGGGGAAGTTAGAGCAAACAATTGTCAACAATGTATTTAAAGCTACCTTCCATTTATGGTATCAGTACCTCCTTTTAGAGAAGTGATGTAGAGTTTCCTATTTAAGCTAAATTTAAGCATAAAAAGAAAGTTGCTATTAAGAAAAAAAGTAAATAATAAGAATGGTAGTAGATTAATATGGCAAGGTGACATATGACACATGACTTATAATACCAATACAACATGACATATTATGAAGGTGACACGGGAATAACAACAATTTGGGAAAAATTTGCTCTAATTCACACAAACAAAGGTGAAGATTTGGAGTTGGTTTGAGCTGCAGGTAGAGTCCAGAGCTCCTGTGGGTATACCATGCTTCTGTGGAGAAAGATGTGGGGAGTTAGAGGTCAGGTGAATCATTTCTCTTTCTAGCCTTCCTTTCCTCATCTCTGAAATAAGGAGTGGAACACATGGTTATCTTGTTTATGCCAGCAGTTACTACTTGTGACTACTGCGCAGTGCTGTGGATATGAATTCAATTCTGTTCCACAAGTTAATAGGGAAATAACATCCAGTACTTCAATGTCCATTGACTCCAGGACCCCTATGGATGCTAAAGTCCACAGATGCTCATGTCCCTTATATAAAATGGCTTAGTATTGCATAGAATCTACACATACCATTTTGTATACTTAAGCCATCTCTAGAAGACCTGATATGGTGTAAATACTGTGGAAATGGTTGTTATACTGTATTAAGAAATAATGACAGCCAGGTATGGTGGCACATGCCTATAATCCCAGCGGCTGAGGAAGCTGAGGTGGCTGAGGCAGGAGAATCTCCAGTTCAAAGCCAGCCTCAGCAATTTAGAGAGAGACGTAACTCAACAAGAACCTGTCTCTAGTTAAAATATTAAAAAGGGTTGGGGAAGTAGCTCAGTGATTAATTGCCCCTGGGTTCAATCCCTGGTACCAAAAAAAAAAAAATGAATGAATGGAAGTTTGTACTTGTTGAGGACAGATGCAATTCCCCCCGCCACCCGCCCCCATTATTTTTTCATCTGAGGTTGGTTGAACCTAAGGATGTGAAGAGCTGACTATGTGTACCTACATCCTTAAGGAGAGTTCCCCAGCACTACCCATGTTTGGAAGTGGGAGTACAGCTGATAGGACTCAATTCTAGTACTCATCATGATTGCCCTGGGGTGGTTGACCTCTGCAGCTCAACTACTCTAACCTGCGTATTAATGCGCAATGTTCCCTTACAGGTTAGCAATCTGAAGCAATGGGTGACTGGAGCTTTCTGGGGCGACTACTAGAGAACGCACAGGAGCACTCCACAGTCATCGGCAAGGTTTGGCTGACGGTGCTGTTCATCTTCAGAATCCTGGTGCTGGGGGCCGCAGCAGAGGAGGTGTGGGGTGATGAGCAGTCCGACTTCACCTGCAACACCCAGCAGCCTGGCTGCGAGAACGTGTGCTACGACAGGGCCTTCCCCATCTCGCACATCCGCTTCTGGGTGCTTCAGATTATCTTCGTGTCCACGCCCACCCTCATCTACCTGGGCCATGTACTGCACATTGTGCGCATGGAAGAGAAGAAGAAAGAGAGGGAGGAGGAGCTGCTGAGGAGAGAAAACCCGCACCTTGAGCGGGGTCAGGAGTCTCTAGATGGGGCTGGCTCTCAGGATAAGACTGTGGTGCGTGATGACCGAGGCAAGGTGCGCATCGCTGGGGCGCTGCTGCGGACCTACGTCTTCAACATCATCTTTAAGACGCTCTTTGAGGTGGGCTTCATCGCTGGGCAATACTTTCTGTATGGCTTCCAACTGCAGCCGCTCTACCGATGTGACCGGTGGCCCTGCCCCAACATGGTGGATTGCTTCATCTCCAGACCCACCGAGAAGACCATCTTCATCATCTTCATGCTAGCGGTGGCCTGTGCCTCTCTTGTACTCAACATGCTGGAGATTTACCACTTGGGCTGGAAAAAATTCAAACAAGGAGTGACTGATCATTTCGGCCCAGACACCTCCGAATCCAAGCTGGTGGCCGCAGAGCCATTGCCACTCGCTTCCCGCCCACCCACTGTCACTATTGGATTCCCACCTTTATACACGCATTATGCCTCTCCCCTGGGACAGGCAGGCGAAGCAGGGTACCCCGGAGCCCCGCCACCAGCAGCAGACTTCAAAATGGTAGCATTGAATGAGTCACAAGGGAAGGGCCACCCTGCCAAGCTCTACAATAACCAACACCTGTTGATGACAGAGCAGAACTGGGCCAACCAAGCGGCTGAGCATCAGACTCCGGCGCGGAAAGCCTCCTCCGCAGCGTCCAGTCCCGCAGCCCCAAGCCCCGCAGGCAGCAACAGCCAGCGGCTCCCACCGGAGGCTGGGCAGGGGGGCACCGCACCCCAGCTGCTGGAGGACCGGAGCGGCAGCAGCTTGGAAGAGAGTGCCTTGGCTGTGACACCCGAAGAAGAGGAGCAGGCCTTGACCACCACAGCAGAGATGCATGAGCCTCCCTTGCTCCTTACAGACCCAGGAAGGTCCAGCAAGGCCAGCAGTGGGCGGGCCAGGCCAGGTGACTTGGCCATCTAGCGGTGGTCTCTCCAGACAGCTTTATAATACATTTTTTTCTAGAAACCAAAACCAAAGCCAAAGTTCAAATCAGCAGGTAGAAAGAGCCTGAAAATAAGAGCGCGCTGGAGTCCCAGAAGGGAGATGTGGAGCAGAATCTATCAGGTGTTCGTGTTTAATGCTTGCTGTTCTTAACACTGAGTTATAGTGGAGATGATTCCAACGTTTCTGAGTTTGTGAGGTGGGGCAAAGCTGAGGGCAGTTGTTGGCCTTTAAAGATATTCACAGCAGCCCAGCAGCCTGATTGCTGTTAGGCCTCTGGGTTCCTGCTGTCTCTGTGGTTAACTGTTCTGTTGTGACAAAGCAACAGGTGTCTGCAGCCCTTCAGCTAGGGACAATTAGGTTTTCTATTCCTAACCTCACCAGAGCCTTTGGGCAGCCCAGCAAGTCAGACACACTTAGCTCTATCTCTGCTTGATACTTTTAACTTAGAGTTGAATTTCATTTGGGATATTTGCCAAACTGCACTAAAAAAAGAATTAGAGTGAGTCTATATAGTGTCATTTGAGTTTCTGAAATTGGATGTGAAGCCCAGGATATCAAACTACAAGCTTCATGACAAGTGACAAAGAGCAGTTACCCTCCAGAGTCAGATTCAGTGAGACAGAGCCACAGAGGTTGCTGGTAGAAGGCAGGTGGAGATGCAGCGCCACTTGAGAAAATTTTTCAACAGCTGAGGAAATGGACATGGAAGTGTGGCAGGAATGTCTTAGGTATTTATTTTTTAAATGATATTTTGTGCTTTGCTCTGAATGGAACAGGTATGCCTATTTTCCCCCCACTTTCTATCTTTTAGGAAAAATAGTACTGTTAAAATGGGTACTGACACAGAGAATGCTAATTTGTCCTAGTACATACTAGTAAAGATTTTTGAACTTCCTTTTAAAAGAAATTCTTCAACTTCATGAGTCAGTTAATCATGATGAGAACGTAATATAGAAAATAAAAGCAGGGGGGAATTTAAGTGCATTTCAAATACTTGAAGTTGTGAAGTTTTTGAATGGGAGGTTAAAAGTTAACTACTATTGCCAGGAGAAATATTTATACAGATGAATCAATGATGATCTACACTTTTTTTTTTTAAGAAAACAGTACAAAATAAAACACTTTGAGTTTCCTAACTATTCTTTGTGGGTAGCCTGTTTGCTTTCTAAAGTTTAAATAAAAGTGTCTGGGTTTTACTGCCTGTGTAAAAGTGTGTGCTGATTGTGGGGTATACATCTTATTTCCCACCCATACGAGAGCTGTCCTGACAGGGAAGCTATTTATGTGTGTGGGCCCAGCTTGAAGATGTCAGAATTTTTGTACGGCACACACTGCTATAGAGTCTTGATCACAATATGTTTATAAACTGATGAGCAATGGTCATTTGAGCCTGTCTCCACTCACACTTTTCACTTCCAACTTCCACCGAGTATTGTTAGCAATCATCTTTAGCCCTATTCAGCAGAAGATCATATATTTTTCCATATAATTCATTTCTTTTTATAAACCAATTTCCTGGTGATTCATGTGAGGCCATACTCTACAACATACTTTATGTTTTGTATCATAAAGGGTGATCCACTAACAATCTGATGAAAAGAGTGTGATTTTTTTTTTAACCCTCTGATTCATGTTTGCAACTCATCTGCATAGGAATCAACATGATTTATTAGTGTGTTCTTCTTGCCCTAGAATGCCCTGGACAATTAATTGCCTAGGTTTGGAAAATGCTAGATTTCCATATATATACTGAAAGCAGAGCTCAGCCCTTTGGAAAATTATTTAAATTATTCTTCTCAATTCTCCTAGCCTGGTGAATATCTAGGGCCATTCTAGATGCAGAAGTTCTAACTCATCACGTTGCAGTGAGTACCTTAGCTTTAGGGCAACAGGACTTTAGCTATCCTGAGTGAAGGGCTGCTAGAAAATCCTAATGTGAAAAGCATTCTGATAAAAATCTTTACTCCTTTTAGAAAATGCAGTAATACAGCTGGGGATGTAACTCGGTGGTTGACAAGACCCTGGGTTTGATCCCCAGCACTGCCTCCAACACACACACCAAAAAAAAAAAAAAAATGCAATTGCAGTCATCAGAGACCATAGGTATGACTCAGGGTAGATGCAAATGCTTATTTAGTAAAGTTCTACCATAAAAATGTTAATAATAAGTGTCTTATTTATCCACAGTTTGATTTCAGGTGGGAGTGGAGAAGAGAGTAAGAACTCAAACTGTTTATTTACATTTTGAAACTGAATTCTATTTGCAATATGTTCATGCAAATGCCAGTATTGTTTAATTGATCATAGTCTAGTTGGCCCATTAGTTCATGGATAGGATGTAAAATTGGATTCACCTACTTTAAAACCACTAATTTGTAAAGAAGTGAAATTTTGCAGTAGAACATTGCCTATGATATTTTTTCAAGTTAGTGTAATAATTTCAATTCCTATAAAGAAATGAAAGTGTGTCTTATATTGTGTTCTTATTTGAGAATACAGTATCCATGATCCTAGTGAGTCTTGACAGTGTAGAATTGCTCTCTATTTAACCAATCATTTTAAGCATTGAAATGTGCAATAAAAATAGAAATTGCCTCTCCCTGTGGCCAAGATTCTGGACATTTTTTTCTATACTAGTTTGGAAATTTCACTGACACTAATTTTCCTTTGATTTAATAGAAAAACTCTAAAATTTCTAAACTTATTTTAAAATTCAGATGCTATACCTATCATATTTACATACAAATGATTTTTAATCTGCAGTATTACAACACAGTTACTCCTTACATCCCTGTTTTTAGAAGCACAGTCATCAGTTAACCCTAAGCACAACTATGGTGGTTACAAAATGTTAAGCCTCACTATTGTCAAAGGACTCAAATCCATTTTTTTTAATTCTGAAAGATTTCCTATGATTACTTTCTCCTAAGTTTTATATTATTATCTTTTTTTACCTTTATTTTATTTATTTATTTTTATGTGGTGCTGAGGATCGAACCCAGTGCCTCACACGTGCTAGGCAAGTGTTCTACCACTGAACCACAATCCCAACCCCTTTATTATTATCTTACTGAATTATTCTTGGTATTTTTTCCTCAAAAAATTGATAAAAAAAAAAAAACATAGTTTAAGTTTCAAAAGAAAAGAAAAATGGGGGGGGGGGGGGGGGAGACCAAGCTAGCATATTTCTTTGATTATTTTTATTTCTATATTTTTTTTGCAGTATGGGGGATGAGCTGTATCCCCAACCCTTTTTGTTTTTAATTTTGAGACAGGATCTCACTCAGTTGCCCAAAGCTGGCCTTGAATTTGTGATCCTCCTGTCTCAGACTCTGGAGTTACTGGACTGGAGTGTTCTGACATGCCTGGCTAAGCCAGCATGTTCCTGATATACCCTGTCTTTACTGGATAACTAAGTGAATAAATCATAGGATTCTTACATAAGAATACCTAGAATAAGAACTATGAATATAATTCAAACATCTCTTTATTAAGTATAACCTGTGGGTTAGGGTATAGCTCAATGGTGGTGCACTTACCTAGCATGTGCAAGGCCCATCCCCAGTAATGATGATGATGAAGATGATGATGATGATGATGATGATGATGATGATAACAATAACAATAATGGGGTTTAGGTCTTTTTTCAGTTTGGGCTGATGCTGATGATGATTACTAACACTTCCTTTAAACTTTAAGTATTACTGAATGAAGTTTTTTTTTAATTCTTATTGACCTTTTCATTCTGATATTTATAACATTAATACACTGATCTCTACCATAATAAATATTTGTAGTGAGTATTGCATGATTTAAGAGGGTTACTATTTTTTGCAGAGATCAACAGATTTCTACCAGTTCAGGATATTTTAAATATCTTTTAAATATAATGTACATTCAGAGTTAGGGAATGGAGGCTAGGGATGTAGCTCAGTGGTAAAGCACTTGCTTAGCATGTGTACGGCCCTGGATTGCATCACTAGCATTGCAGAAGAAAAAAGGGAATTTATTTCTCTTCTTAATTCTGCATTACATTGTGTCTGTTCACTCTATGAATCCTAAAGCCTCAAGCTTTTTTGTTGTTGTTGTTCCCCTTTACATTATCAACTGTCATAACAAGGCTTTTTCATGGCCAGTTAGGGATTTAAATGGCACTAAAAGCATTTTTTAGAAAGTATTATATTTGAAGATATTTGTTGTGCAAATATTAACTTAGCTCCTATATTTACAAAACTCTTTACTAATACTTAAAACTTGATTTTTGTGCCATAACCATGTCTTTCCCAGATTAATTTGTAACTGAAATAAGCATTTTCTAAAATAAGTAATAAAAAGTGGGTAAATTTAAATCTCTAGTTCTGGAGTTGGTCAACTGTTTTTATTGATAGACTCCCTGAGAAGATTTTAAAAATAATAGTTTTTATTTTCTTAGGACAAGGAGCCTTTTCCTGTAGAAGCTTAAGAAATTGCTGCTATGACTGTTCTGTGGTTTTGCAGGCTGTTACCAACTTGAAATTCGGATCTTCCAATGGTTCTTCTAGCATCACTATTATAGTGTGTTAATCTGAAGAAATAATATTAAAAAGTTCACCTTCTCTCTGATCCTTAAATTCCCCCTTTCTACATGGTACTACTGAGCTCTGTGGGGCTTATGAGTAAGAGGTCTCTTTAGCAAAGTAGGAGTTCATGGTACCTGAGAAAGTTTTTCTGTATATAATTATAAATATGCATATAGCTATATCTTTGCCTTGAGGACACTATGGGCAATACCTGAAATGTGTCTGATTTCCCATCTTGATCATTGAAATACAGTTCCCACTGAACATTGTTTTTGCTATGTGTGCGCTGATTTCCAGAGACACAAAGTAACCAAAAAATACCAGCTAACTACTTTGAAGGTTCTCAGAAACTCAGCTCCACCAAACAAAAACTGGTAGTATTTCTCATATTTCAGACAAGAAATGAAAAAAAAAACTGTTGTAATGGACAGCTTGGGAAAGGCAGACTTCACTTTGTGGAGGTATGTTAAACAGTGAGCCCTAAGCCATGCTTGGTGGGCCTGGTCAGATCTCAGTGGTCAGAGTGGCTTGGCTTAGTGACAGTGCTCAGGACAAATGTCCAAACACTACATCACACCTAGATGAGACAGACCAGAGTGAAAAGAGATGTGGTGACACAGGCTCTACCTGTAGGAGTAACAGGTCTAGATGGTTTCTCCAAGGAGAAGATGGTAGCTAGACATGGTGGCACATGCCTATAATCCCAGCAACTTGGCAGGCTGAGGCAGGCGAATCACAAATTTGAGGCTAGCCTCAGCAACTTAGTGAGGCCCTAAGTAATTTAGCAAGACTCTAAGTAATTTAAAGAGACCCTGCCTCAAATTTTAAAAAAATAAAAAGTTCTGGGGACATGGCTCAGTTGTTAAGTACCCCTGGGTTCAATTCCCAGTCCAAAAACAAAACCTAAGGGGAAGATGGCAAGGGGAGGAAGAAGGACCTCCTTGGGGTTGGTTTGGGGGTAACTACTGGGCAGTGAAAGAAGGTGTTTCATGCACAGGCAGAGAGGAAGTGAACCCTATACTTCCCACACATGCCAAACTGCTGCAAGGGAACCAAAGATAGTACAATGCAGCATCAAGTACAGATAAGGAGACCAAAATGGCCTAAAAATAGACTGACATCGCTGGGTGCACATGTAGGTGTGAATATTACTTTATCACCATGGTCCTCCCATTCAAAAGCATCCTCTCTCTGGGGATCCTAATTATCCTGTATGATAGATCATTCCACCCTGAGTCAAGGCAGGGCCTCTCGGATCATAGACAAGGGGCAGAATTCTCCATCCCTCCTCTTCAGCTGTGGGATTTAGGCAAGTTATTTCATCTCTTTGACTTCATAGGCAAATTTTCTCATCTGAAAAACAAAGTTGCCAGGAATAAACGAGAATGAACTTAAACAATTTCTATAGTGCCTGACCCATAGCAATGCTTAATAAACAGGAGCCCTGGTATAGATAAAGTAAAATAATCATCAGTCTGCCCCAAATTTTCTTATGTCCACACATTTTTACACTTTATTTTAAAACTGTTGTAAACATTCAATGGAATAATGTGTCACTTCTAAAAGAAAGAAAATTCTGACACATGCTACAACATGAATGGACCTTGAGGATATTGCTGAGATAAACTAGTCTTACAAAAGGACACATAGTGTATGATTTCATATCTATGAGTCACCTAGAGGGGTCAAATCCACAGACACAAAGTAAAATGGAAGCCACGGGGAGCTGAGAGGAAGGGAAAGTGGGGAGTTAGTGTCTACTGGGTACAGAGTTCCAATTTGGGAAAATGGAAAAGTTCCGGAGATGTAGGGTGCTGATAGTTACTCTGTACATATACTTACTGCCACTGAACTGCACATTTAACAAGAGTTAAGTGGTAAGTTCTATATGTAGGTTTCTTATTTTTATTTTATATGTAATTTTACCACAGTTAAAATATCAAGATACATATATTCAAAGGCAAAAATAATTTCAAATTGAACTAAAATACACACTTATGATGGGCCAACATCCAAGTATACAGCTTAATGAATCCGAACACACAGAGCAAAAGGCAAATCATTTCTTCATCTCAAAAGCCTCCTTCTCTTTTTATTTCATATCATGAATTTCCATGAATACCCCCTTTCTTATTTTCATTCACTCTAAAATTCTGTAGGCAAATTAAGCAGACTATCGGGAGGGCAGGTGTAGCAGGGAGCAGGTGGATAGGGGCCGCTAACATCAGGAGCTGCTGCCTCCAGGTGGGCTTGAGGAAGGGGTCCAGCTGGGTGCTGCTCCTATAAAGAAAACAGCTCAAAAGCCCTAAATTTGCCCCAGAATACTGCTATTGGCCCTCATTGGAATTTTCTTTGAGTCATTTTATGATTTTTTATTATCATTTTTAGTGGGAAAAATTAAAAGTTCTACAGTTAAAAAAAAAAAAGTCTACCCAAAGGCTGTTTCTAAGTAATTTTCAAAAGAAATTCCTTTGGCCTCCCAAAGCAGTGCCAGAGGGTATTCCTGACAGTTTGGGGCTAGGCAAGGCCCTGGGATAGGAAGGTGTTTCCGCCCCTGGGCCACCCTGGCTCCTACTTACCTGGAAGTCATCCACATCCATAGATTTGTCTGTTTGCTAAGAAAAGAAACAGGCTTGTTTCCTTAAAGAACACATATGCCCACTTCCTTAGCTTCTCTGCCAACAAATATTGGGGTTGTCCTCAAGGTAGATCCTAAGGCACTTATCTGTCACTCTCAGCTATTGTCACCATTTAATATGACCAAAAATCATAGCAGAGGGTTGCCATCAGGAGACAAAGTGGTAATGAATATGTTCATTGGTATGAATATGTTCAATGAATATGTTCATTGCATTTTCAGAATTTCAGGCCAATCCAATTCTAAAAATAATTACTAAACATTATAAAATCAAAAAAGCACTGTGTTGTAAATGTTAAAAGGGTCCCAAACTTTGGAACCATGAAGGCCTGGACCTAGGTCTGTCCCACACAAACTGAGTGACTACTGGCCTGTTGCCTTCTATGAGTTTGTTTTCCCTCCTTAAAATGGAGATGATAGCCCAGGATACTTTGTGATATCAGAATCAAATTGATATTATTCCATAGTCAGGCCAAGTAAGAGAGGGTCCCAGAGTCCCCTGAGTCCCTAAGGGAAGATGCTGGTAGGTTGGAGATATCTCTGATTGACAGGTTTACAGTTTGTCCCCACTCACACACACACACCCCTCCAGTGGGCCAGGCTCATCAGGGAAACCAGAGTGGTGAAAGAAAATAAGCTACGATCACCCATAGTCACTGCAGCATTAATCACAGTAGCCATGAGAGGGAAGCAACCAAGAGTTCATCCGTGGATAAATGGATAAAGGACATGTGTATCTATATTATGAATTTTACTCAGTCTTAAAGAGGAAGGCAATTCTGACACATGCTGCAACATAGATGAACCTTGAGGACATAATGCTAAGTGAAGTAAACCAGACACAAAAGGACAGATTCTATGTGATTTCACTCACACAAAGTAGTCAAACTTAAAAAATTAGTCTGGTTGCCAAGAGCAGAGAGTGCTAGGAGGAGGGAGCAATGGGAGTTAACATTTATTATACACAGTTTCCACATGGGAAGATGAAAAAGTTCTGGACATGGATGGTAGTGATGGTTGCAAAAGAATGTGAATGTACTAATGCCACTGAATTGTACACCTAAAAAAAAGCTGGTAAATTTTGTGTTATGTGTATTTTACCACAATCAAAAAATTTTAAAATAAAGTATTTTTAAAAAGGAAATGCACTACACTTTGTATCTCTGAACCAGAGTGAATGTCTGACCCCTGCCACACACACACACACACACACACACACACACACACACACATATTGTGTATGTGCCACCTTAGAGGACTTACTGTAACATTATTTTCCCTTGGATGTCTATATGTATGTCATTTTTCTATTCAGGAAGGAATTGTTTCTCTGATGTGTGGACCGCTCATTACTGAAGACTCATGAGCTAATGGGCTGGGCTGCACTTTGGGTCACCTGCCCACTGGTCACCATCTCCTAACTGCCACAGCACTGTACCTGTGGAACTGCTGCCAGTATGACCCACTCTGTGAACAAGGTAGCAACATGGCACCAAAATAGTAAGAAATTGTACCCAAAGCTGGGAGTTAGATCCTGGTTAGAAGCTTGCTTAGGGCAGCTTTTGCAGTTTTATAAGGTATCCTCAAGTTTCAGGGTGACTTTTTAGAAGGTATAAAAGATGTGGCAGGCTAAATAATGACCACTGATCATATCCACATCCTAATCCCTGGAAATCGTAAATGTTACCTTACGTTCCCAAAGGGACTTTGCAGATATAATTACACTAAAGATCCTAGATGAAGAGATTATCCTGGGTTATTTGAGTGGGCAGGACACAGAATCACATAGTCCTTAAAAAAGGAAGAGAGAGATTTGCATACAGCAGAGGAGAAGGCAATGTGATGTTAGAAGCAGAGATTGAAGTGACATGCTTGGATGATGAAGGAAGAGCTGCTGAGAGTCAGGGGACACAGGTAGCCACTAAGCTGGAAAAGGGAGAGAGAAGGATTCTCACCTGGAATCTTCAGAAAGCATGCATTCTGGCTGATACTTTGATTTGGACCCAATGCTGATACCGGATTTCAGTATCACGGAAAGAGAATAACTGTTTTCTTTAATCAATAAGTTTGTGGTGATTTATTACAGCAGCTTCAGGAAAACAGTGCAAGAGTCTTGGTAAGGTGTGACTCAGGATTTGACAGGATCTGGCAGACCTCCTTCTAGAAAGGCAAGAACCCCAGCTGGCTACCTGCACTTCTGTCCCTCATGGACCAGAGACAGAGAAGGTGACTCTCAGCCTGCAGCCAGCAGTGTCCTCCAAGGTCTTGCTGACAATGTGCCTTTCTCTCTCAACACATTAAGTAGTAACTTCTGCAAGATTTTGATATTGGAGAACAAATTTCTCCAAACCTTCTCAGGTCCTGCCCCTTTCTTTCCTTTATAGCAAGCACACAAATTTTTATCTCATGAACTATAGAATTTACTTGTTTTATGTATTGTCTATTTCCCCCATCTCTATCTCATGACATTTTTGTTTGCCCAGA
Organism: Marmota marmota marmota; assembly: GCF_001458135.2. Lineage (NCBI taxonomy): Eukaryota > Metazoa > Chordata > Mammalia > Rodentia > Sciuridae > Marmota > Marmota marmota. The sequence goes on from NW_025999943.1 coordinate 10,917,546, forward strand.
CTGTAGAGCAATGCCTGGCACACAGTAGTTTTTCAATAAATGTTATGAATGAATGCCTACCCTGTTGAATACTGTGGACCATTGGTGACTGGCAACTTCAGCTCTCCTAGTTTGTAACAGGTCTGTCATTCACACCACAAATAGGCTATAGGCACAAATGAGCCTACCTTTCCCAGAGAACTTGGAACTTATTCATCTACCTATGAGTAGCAAAACTGTTGAGAGCCACAGCTGAAGGGGCCCCAGCAAACTTCCAGCTGCCAGCAAACTTCCAGCTGCCAGCTGATGATTGGCTCACAGCGGCCCCAGCAAACTTCTAGTTGCCAACTGATTGGCTCCTCTGTGGTGATGCTCATTGGGCTGTTTCCCGGCCCTTTCAGACCACGGAGCTGCTCATTGGGGGACTTTTTTTTGGCTCTGCGGACGCGACCCAGCCAATTGGCCTCAAGAGCAGGAGGAGTGGGGGAGGTTGAGAGGCTTGTGGGAAGCCGGTGGTGGCAGTTGGGCTCTGAGGGAATTCCTGAAGAGCTGTGTGGTGCAGTGTGTGTGTTCTAAAAATAAAGTTCGTTTCTTTTGACAAGTGGCTCCTGAATTGTGCCCAGCCAGACTGCGGATGGTGCACACAAAAGGAGATCTGGGATTTCCTGCTTCCCCTCAGAATCACAAACTGTGTGGTCTAGTAATATAGGAAAGGGCTTCCTCTGGCCTCCAAATATGAAAGTACTCTTTACAAAATATAGGAGGTACCCTTCCTTCTAGTTTTGCCTGAAAGTTTAAAGCAAAACAAATGTGGGTCAAGTGAAAAATCATCCCCAAAGTTATTCACTCTCTTACACAAAAGCTCAGGGAGCTGAAGGATTTTCTTGATCCAAGCCCCAGCCTGGCAGACAGGTGCACTAGCAGTGCCTGGAGGCCCGCATCGGTTGAAAGAGAGAGAGAAGAGGGAGGTGGGAATAGGAAAGTAGGAGACACGGCTCTGGGGCTTTCCTCCCTGTCCAGAGTGTCTGGGCGCTGAAAGGCAGAGTGTGAGGACTGACCAAACACATGTGCTACTGGCTGCTTGGACAAATGGAAGCAGAGTGGTCTTACAAGCATCCCTGAGCTATGGATTTTCATTTCCACATCCCTTAGAAATCATCCAGAAACTGCATCATCAGAAAACACATTTGAGCCAGGCTTGGTGGCACACATCTATAATCCCAGCTACTTAGGAAGCTAAAGCAGGGGAAGGCAAGTTTGAGGCTGACCTGGACTACATAGCAAGACCCTGTCTCAAAATAAAAACAAAAAGAGTTGGGATGTCACTCAGTGGATTCAATCCCCAGGACCAAAAAAAGAAAACACATTTTCACGTGCATTTTAGCATTTACCACCCGTGTGTGTGTGTGTGTGTGTGTGTGTGTGTGTATACTCTAATCCTCTTCCTTGTACTTTCAGGTTTGCTCTTAAAATATTTAGAGCCTAAACCAGACAAAATATCGGAAGATACAAAACCAAACATGCTTCCACATTTGCAGAAGGTTGAAGCTGCTGGCTAAGAATGTCACTGCTGCCAGCGTTGGATGTGTTCCAAATGTATTGGTCAAAAGCACCATGAAGACAGATCTGATCTGTCTTAGGGCATTTGTTAGATGATGGGAGATTAGGGTCATGGGTTCTGCACCCAGATTTAAATATCCAGAGAATGGCAGTGTGGAATGAAAAGGAAGATCCATTTTTCTTTTCTTCAGAAAAGTCCACAAGTAATAACAGAGATCCAAGTTGAGGTCTGAAAGTTTCTCTTACCATGTGTACTCAAGATTTACCTTCAGAGATGCTTCAGTCCTCACCACAATGACAGTAGTGGAGATATAGGCATAGACATTTTTCAAAACTGCATTTACCTGAAGCAGTGGTATGTGGATATAACCCCAAAGACTCTGGAGATTAAAGAAGGAGGATCCCAAGTTTGAGGCCAGCCTTGGCAACTTAGTGAAACTGTCTTAACATTAAAAAGGGCCAGGGATGTAGCTCAGGGGTAAAGCAACCCTGCGTTCAATACCCAGTACCTGAAAAACAAAACTTCATTTCATCCAACTGCACTCTTAAAATAAACTTATTTTCCAATAAACTTATGGGCTAATAAAGTTGATTTCAAAGGAACTGTGCATATTTGTATATATGTATATATACGCTCAGTCAATACAAACCTTAAAGTTCACACAAAATATTGATTCTTTAATTTCATTTATTTATCATTTCAATATTTAATTTTAAATAGTCTTTTTTTAATGGTTATGGCTCAATCTGAGAAACAATGTTTGGGGGAATCTGAAGTTGAGGAGCCATTAGGGGCCAATTATCTTCATCAAGTTGTGAAAAGGTGGGCTGTGGATATAGATCAATGATAGAATATTTGCCTAACATTCACAAAACCCTGGATTCCATCCCCAGCACCACAAAACACAACAAACAAAAACACAACTGTGAAAAAGACAGAAGAAAGCCCTTGAATTGCAGCAGGTTTGGGACCACCTGTCAAATAAGACATCCTGGTAAACAAAGATGTCACCACATCCACATGCCTGGGTGGACCATCACTTAATAAATGATAGCTAGGGGTGTGGCGGATTCATCTCTCATGGTTGCTGTAACAAAAGACCACAAATGTAAGTGGCTTAAAACACCACAAATATATTCTCCATTAGTTCCAAAGGTAAAGTTCCAACATCAGTTTCATAGAGCTAAAATCAAGTTGTGGATCACTCTGGTTCCTTCCAGAGATCTCAGGAAGAATTGGCTGACTCCCTGTGTCTTCCCTGTCTGCAGAGCTGAGCATTCTTCCACTCCTACCTCACCACTCCAGTCTCTGTCTCCATGTTCATTTCACCTCACTATCAAAGTTACCTGTGTCCTCTGAGGAGGAGATTTGTAATTACCTCAATATTTAAGGATATTCTCCCCACCTCAAGCTTCTTAATTTGATCATATAGTCAAAGTCCCTTTTGTCAGAGAAAGTGATACTTCCAAGTTCCGGGGACTAGGATGTGGACACAATCAAGAGCAGTTAATTAGCCCTGAACATTGGTTATCATCAATTCAGGCTAGATAGGCACTTTTCATGACCTGCCTTAAAGCAGTGTGCTTGGCTCTGTCTTTCCTCAATGTCGTGTCCATAATGTGAAGGAAGATAATGAAAGTAAGTTTATTAAACAGATAGGTACCACTAAGGTAGAAGGGACTTGCTGAATGGGAGACTCTTGAGTCCACATACCTTGCCATTTGGATTGTTAGGCTGAATCCAACTATGGAGTCTACATGGAGATCAAAGTATAAACCTGTCCTTGAGTACAAAAAAAAATCAACCTGCATTAGTACAAGACTCACATGTGCAAAGCCTCGATGGGGATTCAGAAACACAGATATCATGCAGCTGGCAAGATAGAGGCCAGGTCTCCAAGCAGGACTAAGGAACAAGAGGCCCTCCCACTCTTCCTGCACCCAAGTCTGACCCACTTGATTGTGACAAGGATAAGGAGCCACATTTTTCAAGAGTGATTCACATGCTAGAACCACTCTAGTTGAAGGCCTGACAACCAAGGGGGTGCTGCAGAAGGAGTTAGCAACATTGAGCTGTCAAGGAGAGAGCCTATGGCTGTCCTGTACAATCCATATTGTATATGGCTGCCCTATATCATCCATATCCAGGAGAAGATGCCCAATGCCTGTTGGGCTCCAAGTTGGCAAAGTCTTCAGAAAATCAGAAAGGAAGTTCCTTGTACCCACAATAGCTATCTAAAAAGAAAATACCTCAGTGGTAGTAAACCCCCACCCAGTTGGGAAGCTCTTGCTTCCAGAGGGTCCATTCTGCTGGCCTGTAGAGGAGCATATTGACTTTCCCTAAGTCACTTTACAGATATCCTCACCCACTTGGCCTCCCAGTTGACCATGATAGACAGGTGAGCAGGCCTTGCTGCCCGTTCAGGAGATGCCCTTCAAGGGACCCAACCCACTTGGCTTCCCCAGGACCCCAGACTGGACTCCTGTGCAGCCTCCAGTCATGCCCAATTTAGAATCCACAGAAACAAGGGGTAGCATCCTGATGTTTCAGTTGAAAGATCAAAGGAAGTCAAGATTTGACCTAAAAATTTATTTTAGTTCACAACAGTATGTGGAATATGTAATCAATAAGGCAGTGTTTTTAGTTAATAAGTACAGTTGATAAGGAGCAGGCTCCATGGAGGTTCAGGTCCTTGGATGCAAACTCAGGTGTCCTTCACTACATGGCAGTTACTGTCAGAGCCTAATGGGGCTACAAAGGCTGCAGAAGCAGTTCCTGCTATAGAGAAAGGCAGTTTGTGGGTGGGAAGAAGCAGAGGAGGGAGATGAGAAGAGACAAGGAAGGGTGTAGCATGAAGATCTGTCACTCCTCAATGGTAGACCCTAAGTGAAATCATGGAAGCCAAGCAGAAAGAGCTTGGCATGGTTGGACCTCACTATGGTGGAGTCCTTCTGAAAATACCCTGAATTTTGAAAACAGCCACACCAGGAAATCTAAAATCACTGGATGCTGATTGTAGCCTGAAGGGATGACCCTAAGTGGGGTTACTACGTACATTTAGGTGCACCAACACTTGCAAAGCTAAAGACTCCATTGCATAGTATCTAGTGGTTGTTCAATTTCAGTTTGTACAAGAATCACCTGGAGGTCTTATTAAAAACAGATTTGTAGGCCCCATCCCTACAGTCTCTATTCAGCAGATCAGGATGGTACCCAGGAATCTGTATTTCTAACAAGCTTACAAGTAATGACAATGCTACTGGTATAAGTACCATAATCAGAGAACCATTGTCACTCCAGAGATGCACAGTGAACAATCTGCACAACCATACACAGAGACCCTACTTACCATAAAAGTTCTCTTTAAAAACAGCTTTCAGGCCTGCATTTGGGGGAAGAGCCAGACTGAGTGAATAATGTCCATTATCCATTAGTCAGGGACAGACACAGATGTACAGGCACACCTCAGACTAATGACAGATTTGGTTTCAGACCACTACAATAAAGTAAATATTGCAATAAACTAAATCACACAAAGTTTTCTGATTTCCAAGTGCATATAAAAATTATGTAATTATGCATTATTAGTGTAAACAGTATGCTGCAATCTATTAAGAGTGCAACAACATTATTTCTAAAAAACAAAGTACAGACCTTAACTTTAAAATATTACATTACTAAAAACTGCTAACAATCATCTGAGCTTTTGTAAGCATGTTGCCAATAGACTTACTCAACAGAGTTGCCACAAACCTTCAATTTGTAAAAAAAAAAATGCAACATCTGAGAAGTATAATAAGGTAAAGCACAATAAAATGAGTCATGCCTGTTCCTGCAACCTAGATAATTCTGGGCTACTTATCACGCCTCCTTTTTAGGGTACTGTCACTCTGACATTTTTGACAAGTTGCCTGCAGAAATGACATGTACCTTTCTCAGTATACTGCACCAAGTGGTGCATGATATGGATCTGACTTAAAATTGGTAAAGCAGACCTTGATCACTTGGTTAAGGGAGCACCTGCCACTGTAAAATTAACAACTTGAGGAAATACTTTGAGATAATATAAAGCCTGATTTCAACATTCACCCTGATTTTGGCATCCATCACTGCAATAATTACTCATATGGGGTTTACCTAGTACTGATTTTCTTTTGTTCCCTCTACATCTGTGAAGTACTGGTCACTGCTTTCCATCTGCCATAGTCTCAATGTTGTCCCACAGTAGTCTTTCAGACAACAAAATCCCAGGACTTTTGCTGACAAAATACCTAGCTTTTGTAAATTCACAGTTTACACATGCTTTCACTTCTACTGCCTCATTTGATTTACTCACATGAACAGCTAAGCAGAGAGGCCTCTGCATTCCAGGACCCCTTCAATGGGCTTTAATCACCCAACCTAAATGAAAATCCCACATTATTGTCACTAAATCATCTTGTTAAATACGTACCAGCCCCCACTGGCTAGTTAAGTTTGGAAACTCGAAAACATCATGTATTGTATCAAGCTGGTATCCCTGGAATATGAAGTAAAGAGACTTTCTCCGTCCTTATTCAATTCATTGATAAAATATGTTGAACAGAATAGAACCATGAACCTGTAATTTTTTAATTTCAATAGCACATTTACTATTAATTGGACTACCTAATTAATACTTAATGAATTTTTTACATAGCATTTCCTAGTCAACTTCTGCAATTCTGAAGTCCAAATCACATACATCTGCAACTGATGAAAATTTTCTACCTATACAGAATTGTATGATTTTGGTTAGTTTCTCTGGCATCCATAATAGCTACCATGTGATAAATGAAACAAAAATCTTGTTAAAAATATGTATGCTGCACCATCTTTAGTATGGAAGTGTACAGTCAGTCTGCATTATCTTATCACTCAGGGTAATTTTAGTATACTGTGTGCCTGACAAACAGTGGGGATTAATAAATACCTGTTGAATTAATAAATGGATGGGTGAATAAGTGTGAAAACTAATGAATGAATATAAATGTAGCTTATTCTGGCTATAACAGAATAACTGAGACCAGGTAATTTATAAATAAAAGAACTTTATTTGACTCCTGCAAAAGAAAAAGGGGGCAGGATTCAAAAGCCTCAAGCCTTTTCATAATTGGCATTAATCTATTCATGGGGGTGAGTCTCAGAACCTCTCAGACCCCACCTCCCAACACCATTGCATTGGAGACGAAGTTGGCAGCACGTGAACTGTGTGGGCAACGTTAAAACCATAGCAAAATATAAACAGTAAGAGGTTTAAAAACACAGGTCTGTTTTCATTCATTTTAAGGCAACATATAGTGAATGGGATGACAATTAAATGAAGAGGTTATTGCTTAAAAATGTCCAGGCAGTAAACCCATCTTGATGTTGAGAAAAACATCTGCTGAGCCGGAAAACCAATGCCATCCTTTCAGTCTGTTTGCCCACTGCTTCCAGGATGCAGTCCCTTCCTGCTACCTTCAGTATTAAGGAACTGCTCCAAGCACCATTTTCACTCAACTGGGATCCTGCTTACATCCTTGTCTCCTGAAAGTCTACTGCTAATACAGTAGCAAATAGTCAAATCACAACTCTCTTTCAATAAAACATCCCCCAGCCACTTCCTCCTCACTCAAAGTAAAAGCTGACAGAATTCACAAAGGTCTATCAGGCACTCTGGTCTGGAGTCCCAGGCTTCTTTGACCCCTACTGTCCCTCCATTGCAATCACAGGTCCTCAGCTTGGACCATTCTTCTCCTCAAGACACCTGTGTCTCCCCTCCAGGTCTCTGATCCAATGTCATCTTCTCAAAGGGGCCTTCCCTGATCACCCAATTTAAAATTGTAGCTCCTCTCCCACCTCTTCTCAAATGTTTTTCTACCACACTTGTCACCATCCAGCGCACTGCATATCTGATTTATATTGATTAGTGCCATTCTTTCCCAATATTCATTCCCTCTCAGAGAGCAGGAATTCTGATCTACTTTGTTTACTACTCTTTTCCCAGCACTTCACATAGAGTAGCATATGGCTGGCACATAATAAGCTCTCAATAAGCACACATTGAATAAATGAATCAACAAACCATACATTTTCATATTTATAAAATATTTTGGAGGTCCTTAGATTGGAAATACTAAAAGTTATCTCATCTAGTCTTGGACTCAGCCAAAACAGATTAAACATCTATTTTGAAATAAGGACTTTGCTTACACAAGACTTCTATTTCCCATTTAATTTTTCCATTTTTTTCCCTGTTGGATGGCATTATTTCTTCTACAGAAATATCTCCAACTGGGCTGAATGACTTTTTCAAAAAGAAAACGTGTGTTAGTTTTCCATTACTATAAAAAAAAAAACACCTGAGATAATGAACTTATAAAGAGAAAAGTTTTATCTTGGCTTACACTTTTGGAGCTTCCAGTCCATGATCAATTGGCCCCATTACTTCTGGGCCTGTGCAGAGGCAGCACATAATGGTGAAAGTACATGGTGGTCAAAACCACTCATGTCATGACTAGAAAGAAAAGAAGGAGAACAGAAAAGAAGAAGGAAGAAGACGAGGCTGGAGTCCCATAATTCCCTTTGAGGGAATGCCCTCAGTGACCTAAGAACCTCCCACAAAACCCCACCTCTTAAAAGATTTCACTGCCTCCCAGAAGCACCACCTTGAGAACCAAGATTTTGGGGGATAAATGATTAAAATGCGCATCTTCCTAATGTTCTTTTTAAAATTCCTCTTCCTGGGATATTCTCTGGATAAAGAACAGAGAAGTTCCCTGTTAAGATTCCTTCCTAGGGATCTGAGTTAATTAAACCTACTGAGAACAGGACAGGAAGGAACTGTCCCACAATATCCCTCTTCCAACATAGAATTTAATGAAAATAAATTTAAATGTTTCAGTTCTCCACCACCTCCAGTAGGTTCTTCAAATATTTCTCTCTAGTCTGAAAAGAATTTCATAGGTTTAAAATCACATAGCTCTAGAAAGAGACTAGGAGTCAGCTTCATCCAGTCATCTGACTTTGTGGAATGGGAGAGGCAGAGGTTCACAAAGACCAAAACTTTCTATCTATTCCTAATTCAACAAACACTAAGAATCTACTACTTGTCAAGGATTGCACTGGACTGTGGAGATATGGGAGTGAACAAAACAAAGTCTCTAGGAAAAGCACTGTCTTTTCAACAAGTTGTATTGGAAAAGCTGTATATTCACATGCCAAAAAAAAAAAAAAAAACGGGGATTCTGCACATCCAATGCAAAAATTAACTCAAAGTGGATCCAGGACCTAAACAAAATATCTAAAACTATAAAACTAGAAGAAAACAGGAGTTCTTCATGACTGGATTTGGCAATAATTTCTTATCTATGACACCAAAATCTCAGGCAACAAAAGAAAAAAAAAGATAAACTGGACTTCATTAAAATTAAAAATTTTGTATATCAAAAACACTGCCAACAGAGAGAAAAGGCAGCCCGCAGAATAAAATATATATGCAAACATCTAACATGAGGCTAATATCCAGAATAGATAAAGAATTCAACAGCAACAGAATAACTCAACTCCTATAGAAAACTCCTACAATTCTCCAATTAAAAAAATAGCTAAATAAAATGGGCAAAGGACTAGACTAGACATTTCTCCAAAGATGAGATACAAATGACCAATAATCACATGAAAAAATTGCTCAGTGTCACTGACCATCAGGGAAAATGCAAATCAAAACAAACTCACACTTGGGGCTGGGTTTTGGTTCAGTGATAGAGAGCTCACCTAGCACATGTGAGGCACTGGGTTCCATCCTCAGCACCACATAAAAATAAGTAAGTAAAATAAAGGTATTGTGTCCATCTACAACTGAAAAGTATAAATAAAACAACTCACACTCACTAGGATGATGTGCTATAATAAGAAGTGTTTGATCTTTGTTTCCAGTGCCTGGCACAGAACTCCCAAGATCTTTGGAATTTCTTGAATGAAAGGAGATTCTTACTTTAATTATAAAAAGCTCTTCCTCTTTCAAAATCACCTCTGAGTTTTCACTGATGAGGTGACTTAGAGTGGAGTTCCTGAGTAACCTCAGGATGGGGCTGGTCACTAGAAAGAAGTGTAACCACTCAGAACTTTCAAGTCCATCCACTGATCTCTGATAAGGAGGGAAGCACTAGAGATTAAATTTTATAAAAACTCTTGAAAAAGGATATTTGATGAGCTTCCAGGTTATTAAACACAAGGAGGTGCTGGTAGGGTGGAACACTTTAAGAAGCACTCCCACCACCACCCCATATTTTGCCCTCTGCATCTTTTCTATCTGGTTATTCCTGAGTTGTATCCTTCATAATAAATGGGTTAAAGGTAAGTAAAATACTTTCCTGAGTCACTCCAGCATACAATTAAACTAAGGAGAAGCTGTGAAAACTATTGACTTCTAGCCAATTGGTCAAGAATATGGGAGACTCAAAAACACAATTGGCTGCCTCTGAATCAGGGGCAGTCTGTGGGACTGAGCCCTTAAACACATTAGGCCTATATGCTCACTTGGGATAACTGATGTCAGAACTGAATTGAATTGTAAAACATTTGGAGGACTCAGCAGAGGGTTTGGACATTTTATTATTTTTGTGTTCCTCATATATAATGGGACAAAATATAGGGCTATGCCTATGAACAGAGGTAATATCCAACCAATGGGGTAGGTTGAATGCCTACTGCATGGATGAATTTCTTCAAATATTATGAGTAGGTTCTTTAACTTTGCAAGCAAGGTCAATCTGCTTTGATTCCCCGACTAAAGATTGGAGACAAGGGAAGTGGTCAGTTTTCCCTCTGTTTCTTTCATTATCATATTCTCTGGAGTCCTTATCTCACCTTCAGAAACAACAAGACTTCTTAGGCACTGATTAGTGTTTGTCCCAACAGACATTCAGCTTGAGCCTGGACAATTAGAGAATTGCTTGGTGTGGATAAGCCCACACCTTTGGTGTCAGTGTTTTGTGTGTTTTTCCCAAAGATGACTAATGTAAAAAAAAAATAAAAATTAAGAAAACAACAAGTGTTTGTTGGTGGGAATAAAAAGTGATAGATCTGTGGAAAACAGCATGATGGTTCCTCAAAAAATTAAACAAAATTCAACTTCTGGATATATAACCAAAATAATTAACAGTAGGTCTTAAACAGATGTTTGTACACTCACTTTCATAGCAGCATTATTCACAATTGCCAAAAAGTGGAAGCAGTCAAAGTGTCCGTCAGTGGGTAAATAGATAAATAAACTGTGGTATGAACAAACAATGGAATATTCTTTAGCCTTATAAATGAAGGAAATCCTGACACATGCTACAACATGGATGGACCTTGGGGACATTATGTTGTTAGACAGCTGGGGTCTTTTGAGAACTGAGGCAATGTGAAGATCCATTTCCAGCCCCAATTCTCATGACCAAGTCAGAAAGATTTTAGACAGGTCGCTTAGAGTAATAGGCATGAGTTTATTGAAGGGATAAGAAAAGGGAAAGGGGATATTCTCAAGGAAGAGAGTGGGTCCTCTTGGAAAGGAGAGACACGTTGTGCCTGCACTTCAGTTTTATTGGGGATCCCAGAGAAGTTTCCAGAGTCCCACTCAGGTCCACCTCTTGACTTTTGACTGACAGTAGGGTAGCATCAGATTTTCAAGTCCCCATTGTCATGGCAACTGTAGGTCACCTTGGCCCATGCCAACTGGTTATAATTGGATTCTTAACCATACATTATTACAGATTTTATGATTAAGAGGAACTATCCTAATCTCCCATAGTTTCAGGACCTTACAAAAGTCTCCTGGGTTCCTCCCATCAACATTATTTGGGGCCTGCATTTTTGCAGCTAACAGGTAGTTTGCTGAGGAAAGTGACATATCCTGTTTCCTCAAGTCAGGCAGGGCTACAGGTAAATTGCTTCTTGGAAAAGAAAGCATATGGGAGTTAGCACAGTGGGCCCATTTTATAGAATTATTGTCTTAACCTCATGTTCACCCTATCCTCATCGGTCTGTTCCCTAACAATACTAAGTGGAAAAAAAAACACAAAAAGACAAATACTGTATGATTTTTTCTTATATGAAGTGTCTAAAGTAGATAAGGTAGAGACAAGAAATTTAAAATTATTGACAGGTACTAGGACAGGGGATTGGGAAGTTAATATCTAATGGGTACAGAGTTTCAGTTTGGGAAGATGGGAAAAGTTCTGGGGATGGATGCTGGAGACAGTTGTACAATGTTGTGAAATGGCTAACACCACTGGCTCACACACCTAAAAAAGGTAATGATGACAAATTTTAGGTTAGGAATATTTTACTACAATAACAAACAAATCCCCCTTTTTGAAGTAGTTTACATTCTACTGAATACAGACTGATGAATATACACTGTCAGGAGATGTCAGTAGTTGGGTGAGATAATTACAGCAAGACCAGGAGGTAAGATCTGAGACTCAGGTGAGTATCTACAAGAGGAACATTCCAGACTGAAGCAGGAATGTGCTCAGCATTCCTGAAGAATAGCAAGGGGGCTTTTGTGGCTGGGCCATCCCATGAGGGTAGGAATGTGCCATGATGAAGTTGGAAGGGAGCCAAAGGATGATGCATATACGGAGTTTGCATCTTTTTTTTTTTTTAATAATGCAGTCCATGGAGTTTTTAGTAGGAGAGAATATGCCTATTTACATTGAAAAGGTTCATGCAGGCTGTTATATGAGGACTAGAGTATATGGCAATAAGGATGAAAGCAAAGGGAACAGAAAAATACAATGATGGCTTGACTAGTATGGAAATGATGAGAAATGAGGAGATTCTGGATATTCTCTGGAAATAGTCAATGGGATTTGCTAACAGAAATGCTGGGTATCAGAGGGGCTGGGATTGTGGCTCAGAGGGAGAGTGCACGGCTTGCATGTGTGAGGCACTGGGTTTTATCCTCAGCCCCACATAAAAATAAAATAAAGATATTGTGTCCACCTATAACTAAAAAAAAAATATTTTTTTTTTAAAAAAAAAGAAATGTGGGGAATCAGAGAAGTCCAGGATAACTCTAAGGGCTTTGGCCTGAAAAACTAGATCAATGAATGACTTCAAAGGTGTTAAATCTGAGATGCTTATTAGACATCCAAACATCTATATCCATCTAATTTGGATATATCATCTGTAGTTCTGGGGAGACATTAGAACTGGTGATAAAATTTGAGAAGCCTCAGCAACCAGATGCAATAAACGACTAAGCTCTATTGCATTTTAACAGTCAGAGAACAAGAAATACAGCATATTAGTTATCCATTTGTTATCCAGCATTACAACATATCCAGCATAACAAATCATCCCTAATTTAGTGGCTTAAAACCATGATAATTATCATCTCTTCTAGTTTTCTGGGTTGGGGATCACTTGGCTGGGCAACTCTGGCTCTCACTAAGTGACAGCTGCAAATCAGCTGGGACTATAATTACCCAAAGCTTCCACCAGGATGAAGGATTCATTTCTAAGTGTCTCACTTTTTTTTTTTTTTAAGGTTACTATAGCTTTCACTTTAGTCATTCATTATTATTCTGTGCAGTTGATGTAGTTTTATTTTACAATGAAAAAGTTTTTTTAAAAAAAAACAACATTACAGGGGCTGAGGCTGTTGCTCGGTGGCAGAGCTCTTGCCTACCACCTGTGAGGCACTGGGTTCAATCCTTATCACCACATAAAAATGAACAAATAAAATAAAGGCATACTGTCCATCTACAACTACAAAGATAAAAATTCAAAAAAAACCACTAGAAGCAAAGTTAAAAGACAAACTGGGGAGAAATATTTAATTTCATATTATGAACAAAGGATTGCATTTCCCCCCCTCGATAATGGCGGGGGGGCGGGGGCGGCAGAAAGAGTCCCTAGAAATTGCTAAAAAGATAAACCACCCAGTAGAAAAGTGAAATACAAGAGTTTCTGAACAGGAAAAACAACTGGCCCTTCAACAAATGTAGAAAGTCTTTGTCTCGCTCCTGGTAAGATAAAGGCAGGTTTTTGAAACAGTCAGTCTCTTCCTAAAGATCCCTTGAAAATCAAGGTCAAACCTCTTTTTACTTCCTGGTTTAGAACCTGCTAAGGGCTACCCACCTACTCAGGTGTTTGTTTTGTCTTTGAGACAGAATCTCAATATGTTGCCAGGCTGGTCTCAAACTTAAGGCCTCAAGTGATCCTCCTGCCTCAGCCTCCTGAGTAATTGGGACAACAGGCGGGCACACATCACACCCAGGTAGGTGTTTTTATTTTTATTGACTGGAATCATATTGTAATCATATTGTATTGGCCATGTATTATCTTTTCCTCTATCCAGTCAGTTTTGTGTATCTGGTGACCCTGAAGCCCTATCTTTTGTCTTTCACTGCCACTCTTTGTTCAGTGTTTCATCATCCAGGAATGGCACTATAGTTGGCTAATCTATGAGGCTGTTTAATTGTTCATTTAACATAAACAGCCTTGTACCTGTCCCCTGGGAGAGGGTGTCCTATGAGAACATGGGCCTAGAAGTAGTTCCAAAGAAAGTGGCTTTCAGTATTATTCAGTGTATGAAGAAATATTTATAGCTCATATTATGAATATAGGATTAAAAACTTTGAACTTCACACCTAACAAAATCAAAACCATGAAGACCAAGGACATTTTAAGGAGGGGGCATTAGCTGGAGGGGAGGTTGAAACAGGGGCTAATTGTGAAGGAAGAATGCCTGAGAAAAGGCAGCCAAATCCATGAACAGCTGTGCTGAGTTCCTACCTCCATGGACACACATCAGGCAGCCCCAGGCTCCAGGTGCTTAAGTTTCTCTTGGGGCTTGGGAGCTGGCTTTCACCCCAGTCAGTTCCTGGGAGCTGGCTTCGGCCTCCACGGACTGCGAAGAACCAGGATTCCAAACCAGTCCGGGGGTCCTGTGGGGCTGCAGAGAGCTCTGGCTCTGGAGTTTGGGTAAGGGCCCTTTTGCCTGTGCAAAAGCTGACTCACAGGGCCCCACCTCCTTTGGAGTCTGGGCATCGACTCTCACCACCCTGAATGTCTGAAGTCCTTCCAGGGTCTTACTAGCATACACACATACAGACCTGGGACTCCATGAGAGAGGCATACTGCAAGGGCCCTACTGACTTGGCACCTATTGCATAGCGAGCCTTTTCCAGCGAGAGCCAGCCCTTCTCCACTCGGGCATTCACTTCCAGCTCCTCCAGGTCTCTGAGCAGCTGCAAGATTAGTGAGTCTGGTTCCACCTGCAGGTTGGGCACCACCATGGGCCAGCCACCAAAAGTGTCTCACTTTTGTGACTAACAAGTTGGTGCTGGCTGTTAGTGGTTGGATCCCCTTCATGAAGGCATCTCCATAGGGCTACATGTAGCTGGTTTTCCCTAAAGCACCAAACCAAGAGAACAAGGCTGCAAACCCTTTCTTGACCTAGCCTTAAGAGCCACTCACCATTATATCTGCTGTATCCTTTCTATGGATTTCACAGAAGTAACCCTGATTTGATGCAGAAGGATGCTACATTAGGGCATGTGGTCCAAAAGGTCACTGAGGGCCATCGCAAAGGTTACCATGAAGACCACCCAGCAAAGGTAACTAAGAAGCAGTCATGATCTAAGAGGAAAACCAAGAGAATGTGATATCCCAGAAGCCAAGTGAAAGATGAGCAAAATAAGGCGGCAAGCTCCTTCTAGCAGAGGAATCTCTCAGTCTGGTTCATGAAGTTTCTTTTTTCCATTCCCTAGTCAACCTGAGCTCACAAGAAAAAGATCACTCTCACCTCGTATATCCCAATAACACACTCTTCCTTGTGAATGATTCTACAGAGAAGCCATGGAAGTAACCATTTGTGTCACTCTCACCCACCTCATCCGTAGTGTCCCCAACAGAAAATATACCAAGCTGTTCTTTTGAACCATACCCAAAGCTGCTGCAAACTTGAAAGGAATGTTTTGTTTGTTTGGGGGGTACTGGGGATTGAACTCAGAAGCACTCAACCACTGAGCCACATCCCCAGCCCTATTTTGTATTTTATTTAGAGAAGGGTCTCACTGAGTTGCTTAGTGCCTCACTTTTGCTGAAGCTGGCTTTGAACTCATGATCCTCCTGCCTCAGCCTCCCAAGCCTCTGGGATTACAGCCGTGTGCAGCTGCACCCAGTTGAAAGAAACGTTTTTTTGCACCCAAGAATGGAAGAAGCGTGAATGGGGCTAAAAGACATGAAGTCAGTGGGGTAAATGTTGGCAGATAGAGCAGCCGCCGCTCTCCTGACAATTTCAACTGTCCTGGACCTGCCTCCTCCCTTCCTCACCAAACTGGGGGCTGGGGCCTTGTGGTGGATCCAGAGCTGGGGAACAGACATGTGGGGGAGGAGAAGACAACTGGGGGAAGGGCAGGAACTGGTGCCCCCAGAAGCTCTCTGGGACTAAACTGATTTGCCCATCTCAGTCCACCTCTGCTCCCAGGCTAGAGGAGCTGGAAGCCAATTCTGTTGACTTCAGCACTTTTGGAGACTCCTCTGACCAAAGGAAAAAGGAGAGCATGACACCAAAGCCCTGGAGAAGGGAACGGAACTCCTTCCAACAGAAGGATCTGCTTGATCTGGTTCCAAGAGGTTTCTTGTTTCCACTCCCTGATCAACCTGATCTCCCAAGAAAAGGGTCACTTTGTACCCTTCCAGGTATTGTCTACCTCTGATGCCATGTTGACTTTTCCATGGTTTATGGTTATCTATTGCTGCATAACTAGTTACTTAAAACTTAGTGCCTTTCAATCATAATGAATATGTATTATCCCATATCATTTTCATGAGAATGGAGGCGCTTCCCTGGGTGGTTCTTGCTGGGATGCACTATGTTAGAAGTTGGGTTGTTGGTCAGCATTGCAGTCTTCCTAAGGCTTAGCCATAGCTGTAGGATGCCCCTCAGAACAGAGTACTTACCTGTATATTAGTGGAGATCTCCATTCCAGAGACAGCTCTCAGCTCTGTCAGCACCACAATTGCTTCCCCGCCACCATCAACATAAGTGACTGCTGAAAGGAAGGAAAGGACAGCTATATGCCTAAGATGACCTCTCTGAGCCTGGGTAACATATGGATACCTGTCTGAAAAAAAAAAAATCTCTCTATTGAATTCTGCTTTAGTAATTCAATGAAATATTGCTGCCAGGACCCCAGAGAACACAGATTTCTCAAGGTCTGAGAATTTACCCAACTCTTTTTTTTTGAGCAAATTTTTTTCTTTCTTTCTTTTTTTAATATTGTTTAGTTGTCAATAGACCTTTATTTTATTTACTTATATGGAGTGCTGAAAATCGAACCCAGTGCTTCACATGCTAGGCAAGCACTCTACCACTGAGCCACAGCTCCAGCCCTGGATTTACCCTACTCATTTTTTTAATTAATTTTTTTTAAATTTATATATGACAGCGGAATGCATTACAATTCTTATTACATGTATAGAGCACAATTTTTCATATCTCTGGTTGTATACACAGTATATTCACACCAATTCGTGTCTTCATACATGTACTTTGAATAATAATGTCCATCACATTCCACCATCATTTCTAACCCTATGCCCCCTCCCTTCCCCTCCCATACCTCTGCCCTACCTAGAGTTTATCTATTCCTCCCATGCTCCCCCTCCCTACACCACTATGAATCAGCCTCCTCATATCAGAGAAAACATTTGGCATTTGGTTTTTTGGGATTGGCTAATTTCGCTTAGCATTATCTTCTCTAACTCCATTCATTTACCTGCAAATGCCATGATTTTATTCTCTTTTAGTGATGAGTAATATTCTATTGTGCATATATGCCACATTTTTTTATCCATTCATCTACTAAAGGGCATCTATGTTGGTTCCACAGTTTAGCTATTGTGAATTGTGCTGCTATAAACATTGATGTGGCTGTGTCCCTGTATATGCTGTTTTTAAATCCTTTGGGTATAGACCAAGAAGAGGGACAGCTGGGTCAAATGGTGGTTCCATTCCCAATTTTCCAAGAAATCTCCATACTGCTTTCCATATTGGCTGCACCAATTTGCAGTCCCACCAGCAGTGTATGAGTGTACCTTTTTCCCCACTTCCTCGCCAACACTTATTGTTATTTGTCTTCATAATAGCTGCCATTTTGACTGGAGTAAGATGAAATCTTAGAGTAGTTTTGATTTGCATTTCTCCAATTGCTAGCGATAATGAACATTTTTTCATATATTTGTTGATTGATTATATATCATCTTCTGAGAAGTGTCTGTTCAGGTCCTTGGCCCATTTATTGATTGGGTTATTTGTATGGCTCAGTTGGTAGAGTGCTTGCCTCGAATGCACAAGGCTCTGAGTTCAATCCCCAGCATCACAAAAAGGAAAAAAAAAAGATTTACCCTACTCTTGAAAGACAAAAGTCTTGACAACCTTGAGCCTGAGTCCTCAAAGCAATGGAATTACAGTGGCCTCTCTCTAGGGAAATGTACCTCCAGGCCAACTGGTGTCATGGGATTTGTGCTTTGCTGCCCCCTCTAAGGTCTGGCCTTCTGGTGAAATGTTCATTCTTTTTTCTTTTTTTTTTTGTAGTACTGAGTACTCTACCACTGAGCTACATCCCCAGACCCATGTTCATTCTTCGATGTTATACTTTAGAACCCCTTGCCTCCAGGAGTCCTAGTGATACATTGATAATAAAAAAAATTAAGTGACAAGGAGTCGTCTGGAGAGAGTGTCTGTTGGACAAGAGTGTGAGATTAGTGCATGGATATTGTTACAACCTAAATAGGACCTTGAACCTCCAGCTCAACCAAGTTATGATGTCCCCATTTTCAAGAGAAGTAAGCAGGGTGACAGACTCCAAACACTATTGGCTATTCTTAAGAAAGTCAACCTCAGGGCTCTGGGCCTATTGAAGAAGAGATGTGTTGATATTCACATTGACATGGAATTTTTATCATTGCACATCTCCTGCTTAAATTTGTTTTTGCTTGAAAACCCACTTCCAAAAATTACATCTATACTAAACATGTACAAACTTTTTTCTTGTCATTATTTCCCAAACAATACAATATAACAACTATATCCATAGCATTTACAAGTCACCTAGAAATGATTTATCATATACCGAAGGATGTGCATAGGTTCTATAAATACTATACTATTTGATACAAGGGACTTGAGCATCCTGAAAATTTGGTGTCATGGGGAGGGAGTTTCCTGGAACCAAACCTGTGGGTACTGAGGAGTCACTTACAGATATGAGAAAGTTTTTTTTCAACTCTACCCACCAAAGGATTGTCTATTATGATTGGCAATGTCCATGGTACCTCTGCCTCCCACCCACTTCCCTTCTGTCCTCTCATAGAAGGGTTTACCTGAAAGCTAATAAGCTTGAGTTTCAAGTATCTCACTTACCTGGGCTCTTTCCAGGCCTTCAAGGGGGCGGTAGCAATATATTCAACAGTCAGATGTTTTTTTAAAATTTTTCAAAAAAGTAAAAATAAAAATACTTAACAGCAATGGGTTCAGCTCAAATTTTTCACTTGACTCCCCAATTGCTGAGAGCCATAGCCCAGTCAGAATGACGCATGGCATTTTTGCCAGAACGGAGTGGTTGAGAGGTGACGCCAGCAAGCCATTGAGATGATAATGGTTATGTTAAGCTGTGTATTCAATTGTAATATTAGACCCCTGCTGTCCACCTCGGCCTGCTACTTTGGAGTTCTGGCGGGGATTCCGGAGAGTTCCCATTGGTTGGGGAAGTGCTGGAGGGGGGGTTTCCAGTTGGTGGTTCCTGGAGGAGCCGCCTAGAGTTTGGGAGAGTTCCCAGAGCGTGTGTGAAGTGTGCTGGTGGAGTTCAGAAATAAAGTTTGTTCCTGCTTCAGTGGCTCTTGATTTGTGCCCAGCCAGACTGCGGCACCCAATCACACTTCCCTTCCTGCAGGTGGAGTACCAGAGGCATCCTAAATCATTATCACTCCTCACTAAATTAATTTCCAAATAAATATTTATCTTTATTCTTAATTTTATATTTGTGCTTGTGCATTATTTTTCTTAAAGACCTTCAAGCACCACAAGCCAGGCTCCCTCTGTCGACACAATCTCTTTAATAAGACTGTCTCCAAGTTGGCTCTTACGATCTGGACAGAGTGGCACCTCTGGATCTACTCCATGGCAGACAAGCCTTTGGGTCAGAGCTGAGTCCAGAACTGCTCAGGTTTTAAGAATCTACAGGTGGCAAAAGGTCAAAAGTGGTGACTAGAGGTCTCAGCCGCCGAAGTGACAGTAGTCCCGAAAGGCCAAGCCCCTTTCGGCTGGCAGCACCGGTGAGAGGGGGCCGCGAGAGAATGGTCAGCCAGGTAGGGACAGAGGAGCCAAGGAGATGACCTGGGCTGGGCAGCGCGGCTTCATCCTGATGCCCTGACCTGAGGGCGGCTGCCTGGGGAGGGTACCAAGCCCAGCACTCGAGTTTAGACCACTCGTTGAGTCTCGGGAGAGCGCGCAGCACCCGGGTTAGTGGTCAGAGCATGAGGGGCTGCGTCTGGAGGGAATGACAGACTGTGTGAACAGAAGAACCAGCGGGGCTGGAGAGCAAACCCAGGTTTCATCTTTTTCTACTGTAAGCTGTCACCATGACCCTGACAAAAGGTTCTTTCACCTACTCCAGTGGGGAGGAATATCGTGGCAAGTGGAAGGAGGGCCGCAGGCATGGTTTTGGTCAACTGCTGTTTGCAGATGGTGGCACCTATCTGGGTCATTTTGAGAATGGGTTCTTTAATGGCTTTGGGGTACTGACCTTTTCAGATGGTTCAAGGTATGAGGGGGAGTTTGCCCAGGGCAAGTTTAATGGCGTCGGAGTCTTCATTCGGCATGACAACATGACCTTTGAGGGGGAATTTAAGAATGGCAGAGTAGATGGTTTTGGGCTGCTGACTTTTCCTGATGGTTCTCATGGAATACCCGGCAACAAAGGTCTATTTAAGAACAATAAGCTGCTATGGTGGGAGAAGTGTTCTACGGTGGTTCAGCGGGCCAGAGTGCCTCCAAGTCCGCCAGAAAACTCACTGCTTGATGGGGCAGTGGGCACAGCTGGAATAGTGTCAGTAAAGTCCATGACCACCTGAGATGAACGGAATAAACCAGATGTCAGATGAGATGAGGATAACCACAGAGCCGAAGCCTGTGATGTGCCCCCGTCACCTGCCAATCAGCAATTTGATCACAGAAAGTGCTAAGGATTTTGGCCCAAAGACCCTGCAGTGGTTAGCAGTTCTGTCTTTTCCTGATGCTTATTTGCTGAAGACAGGAGCTGTGTTTTCTTACTTGTCAACATGTCCTTTCCTGAGACCTGGGGTTACCCAGTACAGACTGGCTGCGGCCTTCACTCCATTTACTGCCAAGTGATTCAGAATCTCCTCATTCTGCCTATGTTTGGGGCACATGACCCTAGCCCCCACTTAGGGCCAATGCTGTGTGCTGCCCTGGCAAAATGAGGAACAAGATAGACAGTACAGTGACCCTGTGAAAGTCGGGCCAGAGCTTCTCTGTACATGAGCCCCTCATTCAGTGCAGTTTGAATCCTGGCTCCAGGCTCCCACTTTGTCTGATCAGACTAGTCTTTGTGTCTGCTTATTTCCCCTGTGAAGGATCTGGTAAGAGTGTTGTTTTCTTCTTTCTTGACTTTACAAGTCATGTTCCTTACCTGAGTTAGGGCATATAATCCAATCTCCATTTGTGTCTCTCCGTCCTTAGAGTCTATCAGACAGAATCCCTTTGTGGCATAGTCAAGAAAGAAACTGATGTAATAGTAACCTTGAAAGTTGTATTCGTTACTCACTCCAGGTTAAGGGGCAGATATATCCAGCCTCGAGGCCTTCCTGGGGAGTGGACTGAGTGCTGGGGAAGGCCTGCATCAAGGCAGTTATTTCCCTGTAGGTAGTGGATCAGACTCACCTACACCCTGGGTGTAGGTAGACTCACACCCACCCTGGGACTGCGGTGAATTAAAAGCATTGGCTGTTCCTCGCATTTGGCTTGCTATGACTCTCCCACCAAGAGCCTTGATCTTCAGGCCTTGGTCAGATTTTGGCAGGTGGAATCCCTGTACAGTTCATCATGAGGCCTCCAGTTACTGCAGGACCCAGACACACTCCCAGCTCCCATCCTCACACTGAATCTCCCTCAACAGCAGACTGTGGTGGAAATTATAACTGTGTGCCTCTATTTATTCTGTGAACTGTATTGTAGAATCAAGTGTTCATAGAAATAAACAAATCACCTATAAAAAAAAAAAAGTGGTGACTAGAATATCCAGCTGTTGCTTGGCAATAGTCCTACCATAATAAAGAGAAAGTGAAATGGAATGGCAGGGGAAGACAGAATGGTCATCTGTATGAGTTTTCTGTTGCTGCTGTTACAAATCACTACACATTTAGTGCTATGGGTTGGATCTTGAATGTCCCCCAAAGACCTAAATGTTTAAAGGTGTGGCCCCAGCCCATGGCATTATTGGGAAGTGGTAGAAGCTTTAGGAGGTGGGGCTTACTGAAAGGCACTTAGGTCATTGGTTTCATGCCCTTGAAGGGAATATTGGGACCCCAACTTCCTACTGTCTGTTTCTCTTTGCTTCCTGGTTGCCACAGGTGAGCAGCTTTTCTCTACCATGCACTCCTACTATAATGTGCTACCTCATCACAGGCCCAAAGGCAATGGAGCCAATTGACCATGGGTTGAAACCTCTGAAACTGTGATCCAAAATAAGCCTTTCCTCCTTAAAGGTTGATTATCTCAGCTCTTTTGTCACTTAATGGAAAGCAGACTAACACACTTGGTGACACAAAACAATACAAATATATATCTTACAGTTCTAGAGGTTAGAAGCCCATACTGAGTCTCACTGGGCTGCTTAGTGTCTGCAGGGCTGGTTCCTTCTGGAGACTCTAGGAATGAAAGGCAAATGACTCACCCGAGACAGAGATTCAACCAAGAGATTTTATTGGGGGCTGCCCAAAGGGGAAGAAAGGAGAGGCAGAGAGAGGAGAGGAGGAGGAGGGCAGAGAGAAAGAGAAAGAGAAAGAGAGCAGAGAGGGGAGAGAAAGAAGAGGAAGAGGGCAGAGAGCAGAGAGGAAGAGGGCAGAGAGCTGGGAGCTTGCAAGCTTCGGCTTAAGAAGGGCGACGTGGGGTGGGTGCTGATTGGCAGGGTGACTCAGGAACAGTGAGCGGACACTGTGTCCAGTGGGGATTAGTTGAGAAAAATTTTGAATTTGGTGCTCTTCAGAGAGGAGGGAGAGGGGTAAGGGATTCCATGATGTTCTGGCAAGAAGGAAACTTAACTTCAGTGGAGAGTCTCCCACACACCCAACAAGGGAAGCATCCACTTCGTTGATTTTCTTGCTCCTAGAAGCCACTGGATTCCTTGACATGTGGTCCTTCTTCCATCTTGAAAACCTGCAATGGCTGGCTGAGCCCTTCTCATATTATACATTCAACCTCCTATCCTGCCTCCCTTTATCATTTTGAAGAACATTTGTGATTACCTTGGGTGCACACTGGTAATCTTCCTATCTTAATTTCAGTTGATCAAAGACCTTAATCACTTAATTAAGTAATTAATTACTTAATTACTGCTTTGCTAAGTAACCCAACATATTGACAGTTCTGCAGGTTGGGATTTGGATATCTCTGGAGGTGGAGGGGACATTATTCTACCTATCTCATCCCCAAAGCAAGCACAAAAAGCAGTAAGGGAGGCAATCTTCATTTCTGTAGTCCCTCAAACTGGACACTGCCACTTCTCAGATAGCCAACTCTCTGTTCTGTTTTGTTTTGTTTTACTTCAGTATGATTCTTCTCTCTGTTTTGAATTATTAGATGTCAGAAAAATTACATGCAGGCATAGAAAGTATTATCATTCTTAGTACGGATGTTAAACCCTTTTAATTGTCCGAACTGCTTTGGACACATATTCCTACTCATTCTTGGAATAGAAATGTGAATCCTGCCATCTCTATCTCTTTTCCCTTGCTGCAAACAAGTTTTACGAGAACTGTCTTCTTCAAAGATGGATCCAGCAGCCATGCAGCCAGAAGTCCTGCTACTCTTTCGTCCTCAACTTCTTCATTCCTTTCTTTTCTCCATGACTGTCCTCTTCCTTCTAACCTATAAACAATAAAGACCAAGCTGATGAGGTTTTGATCTCATGGAATGATTAAAGTTCACCCTTGTTATATCCTGGAAAAGAATTTAACTGCATTGTGTCCATGCTCTGAGACTTTGTGGGAGGTGGAGTTTAAAAGTGATGGACTGGTTTTCCCACCTCTGAACATATTGCACTGGGACCAGTCCTTCAATATATGAGTTTTTGGGGGACATTCCAGATCCAAATCATAATACCCAAGTCTTAATACCAGCCTTAACTCTGACTTGTCATTGTCACCTTCAGAGTGAGCCACTTAGCACCTCTAACCTCAGTTCCATACTTTTATGCAGTGGTGGGAGGGGGGAGGATAGAGACTGTTGGTATTGATGCCTAAAACTGGAAAGAGGACATATTGAAGACCACTCATTCTTTCCCCTCCTTGCTTCAGGTAGGCTGGGACCAATTTTGTCTGGACCATGTCTCGGCATGCATTCGTCTGTTTTCTGTTTCTAATAACTAAAATACCATAAACTGAATAAATTATAAAAACAATGAGGTTTATTTTGGCTCATAGTCCTACACCAAGATCAAAGTGTTGCATCTAGTAATGGCCATCTTGGAGGCAGAATCCTGAGTCCAGTCAGGGCTTCCCATAGCAAGAGACAGGGAATGTGTAAGAGACTTAGCTAAGCTGGTTTTTATAGAAAACTCACTCTCAGGATAACCCATTAAATCATTAATCCATTAATCACATAAACTAATTAATCTATTTCAAAGGGCAGGGCCTTAATCACCTCCTAAATGTCCTCTGAGTCTCTCATAATGGGAATTAAATCTCAATATGAGTTTCAGAGCAGACAAACCATATGAAACCATAGCACCACCTGAACCTCATGTGACACAGATCGGAACATCAAAGAACATGCTATTAGAGAAACTCATTCGCTTGCCAAGTCTGGGTAATTCTTTTATGTTTTTCAATCCACTATACTTATATTATTTTTGCCAAATGTGTTATGTAGCCATTGCCACAATCAAGAACATTTCCATCATCCCAAAATTTCCCTTGTGCTTCTCCGCATCAATTCTCCCTTACCAACAACCGCAGGCAATAACTAATCTACTTTCTGACACTGTAGATCAGTATGTTTTAGAATTTCATGTGTTTACCATTTGGATCATTCTATGAATTCTGTCTTTTTTCACTGTTTTCAAGATTCATCTCGGTTGCCGCAAGTTTTAGTAGTTTGTCTCTTTTTAACTGCTGAGAATCCCATTGTTCATTCACCTGTTAATGATTTTTTGTGTAGTGTATCAGTCAGAATTCTCCAGAGAAAAAGAACCAACAGGACATTAAGCGGGAAGAAAGAGAGACAGAGAGATAGAGATGAAGGAAGGAAGGACAAATTTATCATAAAGGAACTGGCTCATAAACTTATTGAGGCTGAAACAAACTGAAGGCCCAGTAGAGCCAATTTTGTAGTTTCAGTAGGCTTGGGACCAGAAATTGGTTGTATTTCAGTTTGAGTTTGAAGTCAGGAAAAAAAACAATGACCCAGCTGAAAGGCAGGGAAGTAGCTGGACACAGTGGCACACACTGTAATCCCAGCAACTAGGGAGGCTGAGACAAGAGGATCACAAGTTCATAGCCAGCTTCAGCAATGGTGAGGCACTAAACATCTCAGTAAGACCCCATCTCTAAATAAAATACAAAAATGGGCTGGGGATGTGGCTCAGTGGTCAAGTGCCCCTGAGTTTAATTCCTGGTACCAAAAAAAAAAAAAAAAAAGGCAGTGGAATAGAAGAAATTCCCTTTTCCTGGGAGGAAGGTGAGCTTTTTGTGCTAGTCAAGCTTTTAATTGATTGGATGGGGCCCACTCACACTGGTGAAGGCAATCTACTTTATTTAGTCAAATGTTACTTTCATCCCAAAACACTGCATTAGTACTTTTCCATTACTATAATGAAATATCTGAGGCTGAATAACTTTACAAGGAAAAAAATATTTATTTAGTTCATAGTTCTGGAGGTTCAATGACATGGCATCAGCTGGGCTCTGATGTGGTCCTCATGGCAGGATTGTATGTAGGAACATGACGTAGAAGCAGCTATGGAAGGAAGAGATCATATGCTAAAACATTTTAATTTTAACTAAAATTAAAAAGAGAGAGAGAGAGAGAGAACTACCTCAGGGTTCAACAAGAAGTACCTTAATCCCTTCTGAGGACAATGCCCAAGGTAAATACTCACCTCTTAAAGTTCTGCCTCCCGTCATTACCACCAATGTCCAACATGAGAACCTTCAGTGAACAAACAGCCTCTAACCTATAGCAAACACCTTCACAGAAACACCCAGAGTAATGTTTGAACAAATGTACCCCACGGCCCAGTCAAATTAACACATACAATTATATGTTTTCCAGATTGGACAGAAATAAACGAATGTTTGTGTATAATCTTTGTGGAGACATATGTTGTTGGTTCTCAAGATGCAATGGCTGTGCTGAATAATGAGCATATTTTCATTTTTTTAAAGATCCTGTGAACTATTTGCCCAAGTGGTTAAGAGCAGGAGAGTTTCAGGTAGAGCTGCCCAAGTCTTGGCAAATAGATAAGTTTTATAACTATAAGCTGATTCTCACTCAGATTTGCTCACTGAATTCACACCACTAGATGAACAAACCCTTTCAAGCTTAGTTGCCTTTAAGTTGTCTCCAAACTGGGAGAGGAATCTGTAAATCTCTTCTGGATGAATTACCTTCATCTTTCATCTTGAAGAAGCCCACAAAGAATTTTCCAATGAACAGCTGTGGAAGAAGACAAGAAAATTCATTTTTTACTTATACAGCTCACAGATAAAACTCATTTCCTGCACAAAGAAATGAGGCTCCATGGGTGAAAATAAACAGAAACAAGAAACAGGGGAAACAGACCTGCAAAAAGTTCTGATTTGAGAATTATCAGATGCAGAATGTAATATATTTAAAGAATTAAAAGACAAGATTGAAAGTATGTGCAGAGAGCAAGAAATTATAATTGCTGAATAGAAGTTATAGAGATTAAATAATAATAATTGAAATTTAAAACTCAGACTTGACGTACAGCTAAAAAAGGGAATTGGTGAACTAAAAAAATATAGCTGAAGAAATTATCCAGAATGTAGCATTAAATATATGAAAAAAAGAGGTTCAGGGACATGAAGACTAGTAGGGAGAGAAAACTTCACATATGTGTAATCAATATACAAGAAAGGAAGGAGAAAGGGAGCAGAGACAGTATTTGAAAGATTACAACTGATAATTTGCCAGGATTAATGAAAAATTCTATTCATAGATTTACAAGCCCAACAAATTCCAGGTTAAAAACAAAGCAAAACAAAAAAGAACCATAAAAAGACACATTATCGTGAAAGTACAAACACCAAAATATGAAGAAAAAATATAAAAGCGATTCTTATTTCTCAGAAGTAGGCTCTGCTAACACTCTCATTTATTTTCTTTGAAGTATTTTTAAGTGTATATCTATACAAAATTAGATCTGTCTCTTCTACATTTTACTTATTATATTATGAATATCTTTCCATATTAATATATTTTCTTCAAAACCATAATCCTAAAGGTTTCATGATAGTCCACTGTATAAACATACACAATTTTTTTAAGCAGAATCTAATTGTTAGGCATTTAAGTTATTTTCAATTTTTGACTATTTTAGATAAATGTTTTTTAAAAATACTTTCCATATCACTGATTATTTCTTTAGGACAGATTTATAAAAGTGGGATCTCTGAAGTAAAGGATATAATCTCTAACACATTTGAATGCACATTGCCAAACTACTTTCCAAAAAGACTATATGGAATCCCCCACCTCTAACCCCTGCCATCAGGACCCTACAAGGGTATATCTCACTCATGGAAGGACTGCTCTTACCTAACTTTAATCAAGTAAATTTACAATAGGTTGGTGGACTTACGCTCTGTTAATTGGCTTTCATCCATGCATCCATCCCCCAAATAAAAGACTTTGATGTTTATAAACTAGTAAGAGAGCCCTACTTCACATCTCACTGAAGAACGAAAGTAACCCAATTCACTCAGGAATAAAAAAAAAAAAATGTGAAAATGCTTTCAACAGTTTCAAAGCTTTGCTTTTCTATTTTCCAAAATGACTGTGCTTCATTTACTTGAACAAAACGTTTCAAAATGCAGTTGTCATCTATTCCATGCCTCTGAGAGCCCGACAGTTTGTTTTATGATAAATGGTGGCCTTAGTTTAGATCACGTGATAAAAGGGATTCAGCACACATCCCAGCCTCTAATCACAGCCTATAATCTCGTTTTTTACATTTCTCTCTGGTTATCCTGCTTGACCCTGCTGACCCAAGCACTTTTATTGTGCTGGCTAAAAGGACAAGGGATTGAGCAAAAACAAAAGTGAGGTCTGAGAATTGTTTTTATACCATGTGCCCTGTCAAGCTCTGCTGCTAAATGAATAGAAACTATCTGGAATCCAGCCAAAGCCACTTGATGGAAAACTCTGACTTCTAAAAAGTATTCCTGGTGCTTTTTTTTTTTTTAAACCACAATTAGCTCAGGTTGAAAGAGAAAGACTCATCTGCTCACAGTAAGAGCACACAACTGGCTAGTTGGCTGATGACCCAAATTCCACAAGCCTTTTTGTAAAGAGCTAGATGGTAGATATTCTAGATGTTGTGAGCCAAATGGTGTCTTCAGCAGCTACTCAATTCTTCCTGTCATAGGAAGCAGCTATAGATAATATGTAGATAAATCGGGTATGACTGGTATCAACATATCTTTACCCAGAGAAGGCAATGGTGGAATTTGGCTTGCAGGTAGTAGTTTTGCCAATCCTCTTTGTAATCTAACTCTGAATCTGTTTCTGGGCTTGGCCCATGGGAGCATGTGGTATTTTGGATTTCTGTTACCTGGTATTGACTGATGGTAGAGCTGAAGGTAGAGGGAAAGGGGAATCTGCCAATGGCCGAAGGCAAACAGGGTCAGTGAAATGCACCAGTTGGAGGAAGGGAAACTCAAGTTTCTTTCCTCTTCTCTTATGGCTTGTCTGTTAACATCCAAGTTTTTCCTCGCTCTATTCCTGTTAACTTTCTGTAATTGAGATAAATCTTGCAGATCCACAGATGGAGTGCACTTGTTTCTACACCATGCTGTGATGAGAGGCAGCCAATGGACCCATCCCCACTTCTGGGGACAAGCACAGGACAAAAATATAAGAGCCCAACTCTTAATCACATGACTGGTCCCTACCTCTTCATGAATTCATTTAAAGGAAATAAGAGACTCTGAAGCACCAACTTCCATAAAAGTCTCAAAAGAGAAACTGAGCTTTTCTCACTCCTCCACTTTTTACTGGCAAAATTCTCAGAGGAGGGCAATGGGACTTTCTCAAGTTCCTGTCTGTTTTCAACTCCAAGTTCATATTGTCCACCGGACATCTGGTATCAGTTTCCCCCCACCCCACCCCCACCCCCGCTTTCTAAGTGCTCTTCTGAGCCTCTCAGAAACGTATTTTGGGGCATTCCCCAAAGTTATGTCCTTTGTTTTTTTTTTTACTGTAAACATTATCTTTCTGAGGTCTCATCCATTTCTAAGTCTGTATCTCACTGTGACCAACTTTAACCTCTTCCTATCTTTCCCTAGAGTGTCACTATTGCACCTAGATCCCAAACTCAACAGCAAGAGCTAGATTTAAGATTTACCTCCAAGTTGGTCTTCCTCCTGATGATCCTCTTGCAGTTTGTGGAAACTTTCATCACCCTAAACTTAAATTTTAAGAATAATCAGTCACTTCTCCCTTACTTTCAATCCTGAATGCTATCTGTTCCTCTGTCCCAATACCTCTTCTGGCAAACCCTACTTCCTACTTCTGCTACTCTGGTCTTTTAACTGTACTCTCTGCTGCAGATGACCCCTATTCAGTCATCTTGAACAAAACTACTCAGAATATTTCAAAACAACATTTTGAAGCTACTCATCTACTTAAAAACAATCTGTATTGCTATGGTTTAGGTCTGAAATGTACCCCAAAAGCCTGTGTTTAAAACACCTCAGCTTGGCACAATTTGGAGCTGGTGCAACTTTTAGGAAGTGTAATGAAGTTAAGTCATTCAGTATGTGCACTTGAAGGAGGGGTTATTGGGCCAGATCTTCTTTTTCCTTTCTCTCTTCTTCCTCCACCATGTGCTCCTGCCATGGTGTGCAAAGGCAACAGGCCAACTAACTATGGACTGAAATCTCCTAAACTGTTAGCCAAAATAAACCTTTCCTCTTTTTAAGGTGATTATCTCAGGTATTTTGTCATAGTGATGGAAAGCTGACTAACACACCATTTAAATAAAGTTTCAAGGCCCTCTATAATCTGATACAAAGCTGTTGGCCAGCATTTTTCACATGATTCATTGGTGATTCTTTAAAAATTGCTCTAACAAAGCTGGGAACAGTGGTATATGTCTGTAATCCCAGCCATTAGGAGGCAAAGACAGGAAGATCACAAGCTCAAGACCAGACTCAGCAATTTAGCAAGGCCTTTAGTAACTTAGTGAGACCCTGTCTGGAAATAAAAAGAAAAAGAAAAAGAACTGGTGATGTAGTTCAGTGGTAAAGCATCTCTGAGTTGAATCCCCAGTTAAAAATTAATTTTCTCTTAAATTGCTGTAACAACAACTACAACTGGGAAATAGAATGGCAGCTCCTTCCCAATGATGTTGTACTTAAAAAAATTAAGGAAGTTATAGTAAACTGTGAATTATTTGTTTTTATTTTTGTTCTTTTTAAAGTTATACATGACAGTAGAATATATTTTGACAGATCATACATACATGGAGTATAACTTCCTATTCTTGTGGTTGTACATAGAGTTACACTGGTCATACATTCATATATAAACCTAGGAAAATTATGTTTGATTCATTCTACTGTCTTTTATCTACAGATAATTTCATATAATCAAAAATCTCCAGAGGAACTATGTAAAAATACTTGTATCAGGGAAAACATGAAAAATAAAAAATGATTGTATTTATAGGTAAATAATATAAATATATGGATAAGGACTAGATGGGGGAAATAGTAATATGTTAGGGGAAAATTTTCAGATATATTTGTTGTATTAAAATTTTTCTTCTTTGTGGGTATAGTTGTGTATCTTTATTACTTTTATAAAATAATGACTCAAAACTTTTAAAGATCTAAGGCAGAATACTTTTTATCAGAATAAGAAGTGTCCAGAAAATTGTTATTTAGAAATCCTAACTCCAAAAAGTAACTAGCCACTTTCTGCTATCTCTGACATAACTCTTTAATCTTTTGTGCTTCACATCCCTAACTTCCTGCATTTCACTAGAATGTGTTTCCACCATGTCTTTCATGACAGGTCCATTTATGGCTGCAGTTTGTTGTTGTGTGCTCATTGAAAGCTCAATCTCATGATGGTCTCAGACTTATCATTCAATAGAGTGGAGAAGCTTCTGCCTGTATAATCAGCTTCAGGGCAGAGAAGAAGAAAAAAAGCAAGAAGAAGAAAAAGAAGACACACAGAGAGAATTTAAACAGAGTTTGTATTTTATTTCAGAAGGTTTAGTTCTTCATAGAAAAGTCTCTGAGTAAAAACTCACCTAGGTTTTGAGAGCTCCAAGATTTACCACAGGACTGAGATTTCAGTTATAAAATAAACCATTTCATTTATGATGCTGGTAGAATATATGGGAAGACCACACCATATGATCTTAGAAAACTATACATGAAGAAATGAAGTCATTATAATAATATTATAGAATTACATAAGCTTAGTCAACTTTCTGTATAATAACAACAGCAGCTCTTGTCATGCACCTATTGTGTGTCAGGAATTGTCATCTGCTGCAACATGCTCCCCACCAGAGCTTGATGGGAAGAGTGAGCCAGGCAGCCAGCTGTGGGGATGCCAGTCTAGTGAGGGTCATTGGAACATGGCCAAAGATAAGCTATATCTTTTCAGCTGAAAAGAACACTTGACTTTGCACAACCTCTCAGCAAGACCAAATGAGGAGGAAAGAAATGCTTTTGTCAGCCTTCAAGGCAGAAAGCAGAACCCCAGAGTTGCCTAAACCATGATAGATGGTCCCCAGTTCTGCCTTTTATGGAGGGTAGATCCAGGTATCTATTTGCTGAATGGGCTTTGCAAACTGGGGGTCAGAGCTAACTCTCTAAGGACCATTAGGGAGAGGCCAACCCCTCCCTCCCAACCTCCTTTTTCACCACTACCAACCCCAGAGCATCATCACTATTAAATAAAAACTGAGCAAATGTTGAAGAATATTATTTTAAAAGGGCACCAAATAATTAGCCCACACAGCCATCAATAGCCTCAAAACTAGCCCTGCTCCCCGTGTTTCTATAACAGTGATGCTACTTCCTTATTTACCTGTGGCTGCCTTTTAGTGTCAGACTGAAGAGCAGTTTCCAGAGCCTGTACTAAATCTCCTGTCCTTACAAGCTGGCTTACTTAGACCCACAAAATCCCAGATATCTAAATGCTTTGATCCTACAAATTCCATCTACCGCCTCCCCAGTAAGAAATAGGCAAAGTGTTAGCCAATGTCAGCACTGCACTAGTGCCCAACAGATGCAGTCTGCCTGTGCCTGCTGGGGACTGGATGATGGAGAAGCAAGCAGGACCCAAGCCCTGGGCTCTGGGTGAGCTCTCACACAGGCTGCAAAATTGGCATAGCGAGAGCTGTACTCAGGGGTTGGGATAAGGCCAGGCTGCTTGCCTGACTAGAGAAGCTAGGCTTGGCGGCAGCTGTGAAGGGCAAGGTGTCAATGTGAGATCCATACTCCAACCTTGTCACATGGCACCTCCATCTTTTTCTCATACCAAACCATCAAGGATGCTATCTCCTTCCCTACCCTTCCTTTCCCTCTCCCCTCCCCTCACCCCCCATTTCTTGAACACCTGTTTGGTCACTTCATTCCTCTTGGGTAAGTCTCTGCCAGTAAGTTCTATGTACCCACAGACATAATGATTGCAGTGGAAACATCTCAAGATGTCAGGCACTTCTTCCAGTCTCAGTCATGGGGATGACCTTCCAGAAAGCATATAACACAGTCCTCACTAAACCAAATCAAACAGCACGACTTGAAAACACATTCAAGATTGACTAGCCTACAGTAATGACAGATATAGAGGCAGGAGTACAGGAGCAGGGTTTAGTTCCACCCTCGTTCTGGTGGCCACAGGGCAAATTCTCACTCCCCTTTACAGACCTGGCTCCAGTGCTCTGTGGCATGGTCCCTAAGCTCCTCCACTAGGCTAATCTGACAGTGTCCTCTTGTCCTGCTGTGAACTCTGCCCACTGTGTGCTCACATGGGGTCATGTTAGATCATAAACCCTGTCTTTCTTATTTATCAGGTGCCTAGTAGGACTGAAACATAGCAAATCCTCAAATCTTCCCTTAATGATATCTAACATGGCCATTCAGCTAGTCACAAAATGTCATATTGAAACTTGCTCTTTTATATGTGTTTTTCTCCAGTATAAATAAATGCTTGAGATTAAGTAAAGTAAGGTAGTAGACATTTGATATTAAGACAAAGTTAGAGGGTAAGACAGAGAGGAAAGATAACTTTGATATAGTAAATAATAAATGAAATGAAATTCCCAAAGTATCATTCTCAAAGTAGTGCTTAATTTCCTCAGATTATAAATTGTTACATCAAAATTAATAATCTTTGTAGCAGAGACCCATATTTCAAATGCACCAATTTTAATAAATTTATTACTTATTGTGGTAAAAAATAAAATTTGTCATTTTAATCCTTTTCGAGTGTACAATTCAGCTAAATATATTCACAGAGCTGTGCAATCATCACCACCATTCATCTCCAGAACTTTTTCATCTTCCTGAGCTCAACTGAAATTTGTATTCATTAAACACTGATTCTCCATTTGCCTTTTCCAGCCCCTGGCAACCACCACTTTACTTTCTGTTGGGGAATTTGCCTACTCTGGGTGAATAATATTTGTTCTTTTATGTCTGGCTTGTTTCATTCAGTGAAATGTCCTCAAGGTTCACCCATGGTATAGCATGTGTCAGGATTTCCTTTGTTTTTCAGACTGAATAATATCCCATTGCATGGATAAGTCACATTTTGCTTATTCGTTCATTTGTGGATGGACATTTGGGTTGTTTCCACATATTGACTTTTGTGAATGGATTAAAAAATTTTTAAGTAATACATCTAAATTATTTTAAAATAAAGTAGTACTAGTGGGGCACCATGGCACACTCGTGTAATCCCAGCGGCTTGATAGGCTGAGGCAGGAGGATCACAAATTCAATCCCAGCCCCTATGTCATGCATTTATAATATCTCGATGTTTATATTTCTTTGTCAGGATCCAGAAAAAAGACAAAAACCATATCAGTAATATAAATAGAGAAAATATAATATAAAGAATTATTAACTAGTAATTATGGAATTAAGTACTAAGAGAAATAAAGAGAACTCTAAATAACACAGAAATAGCAAGTTCAGGGAGCAGATGCTACTTCTAGAATGCAGGGAGAGCACAAAGGCTAACTAGTAGACTTAGTCCACAGCCTGGTAAAGTAAGCAAGGTGCTGAAGCTGGGCTGATGAGCAGAAGCCACCAATGAATTGCCAGAAAAGTTCACTGGAAAGCTGCCCACTGGGGTCCCAATGAAAGCCTGGGCCATAAAAACAAGAGGCTAAGCCTTTTGCTCTTGCAATGTCCTCTAGAGCCCTCTATGGACAATCCTTGACATTGAGACAATCATCAAAGGAGAAATGTTTACAGGATCCATCAGTTCCCGTATCACAAAGCAGAGCAGAAGGATAGATTTAGACCTGAGAAGCAATAAAATGATAACTGGTACATTATAATTATGTTTTACAATTGTCCTGAAACCCCTTCATCACCCTTCAATGTCTCTTATCTGGGTTTCTGGGTTGGATAGCTTATTTCCTAGATCCATATCTTCCTCTTTTCTCATTGATAATCTCATTTTGGCGGAATATATATATATATATATTTTTTTGTTTGTTTATATGGTGCTGAGGATCAAACACAATAACTTTATTTTGTTTATATGGTACTGAGGATCAAACCCAGTGCCTCACACATGCTAGGCAAGCACTCTACCACCGAGCTAAACTTTCTGAAAATTTACATATCTGAAAATGCCCTTACTCCCCAATACTTGGTTAGACATAGAATTATAGGCTGGAAATAATTTTCCTCAGAATTTTAAAGGCATTACACCATTATTTCCTAATATCTAGCACTGTTGCTATAAAGCCCAGTGATCATCTGATTCTTGGCCTTTTATATGTGATCTGGGTTTTTTGTTTTGTTTTTTAATTTTTTCTTCTTTTGCGGAACTCTTTAGAATCTTTTCTTCATACCCAAATTTTTGAAATTTCACAATAATGTTATTTTAATATTTTTTAGTTGTCAATGAACCTTTCTTTTATTTTTATGTGGAGCTGAGGATCAAACCCAGTGCCTCACACATACTAGGCAAGTGCTCTACCGCTGAGCCACAACCCCAGCCCCGTCACAATGATGTTTTTTGGTCTGAACCTTTTTAAATTAATTAATTGCCCTGGGGACCTTATGCCTTCTCAGTCTATACCATCCTGTTCTTCTACTCTGGGAATTTTTCCTATTACTTACTTTTTTGCTATTTTCATTCCCTGAACTTTCTCTGAAACTTGTAATTGTTTAACATGTAACCTCCTGGGTTGAATTTCTCTGTCATTTTCTCAACATTGCCATCCGATCTATGAAAATTTTATTTCTGCTATCATGTTTGAGTCTTTGTGATCTACCCCTGGCCCCTGCCCACAAGTGCTCAGGATTGAATCCAAGGCCTCATGCATACCAGGCAAGCACTCTACCACTGAGCCACATTCCCAGCCCATATTTGAGTCTTTTTGATTAATATTCCTTTTTTATATCCTCTGATTCTTGTTTCCTGGATGTTTATCTAAAAAGTATAAATCTAATTCTTTAAAGGTTTTCTTGTGTCTCCTACATTGTAGTTCTTTCTTCCTCTTTCCTTTTTACTCTGGATCCTCATATTGAAAGTCTTCCTCAAATACCTTAGCACATTCCTATTCCAGGGTGAGAAAACTCCTGAAAGGAAGGTCTGTGGGCCTGAGGAGGGTTTCCTGGCTGCTGGGGTTCACAGTGAGGTCACTGTGCAGGAATTTAATGTCAGCAACTGAAGTATGGATGTCTTTGTCCTGTGTTGCTCTATGTTCCCAGAGAGGAATCCTCAGATTTTTTGCCAGATGGGCTAGAAGCCTGGCCTCAGGCCTCCTAGGAACCAGGGACAGGGGTCCTCACAGACTTACATAAAGCCCTCTGTTTTGAAAACAGCCTTCTGCTTCTGCATCAGTCTTTCCTGGTCTCTGAGTCCCTCTCCAGAAACTAAACTTCAATTCCTATGGGTCTGGATAATGACTGCATAGACTGAGGACAGCATCTTGTAAAGGGCTGAAGGGTTTCTATGACAGACTTCTTAATCTCTTAGACCCCATCTGCGCATAATCTGGTGCTTCCAACTCCCGAGACTTTTGGGAGTTCACAAGCATAAATTACCAGCTTTAAGTTAACTTTTTTGGAGATACATGCAATTTTCTAGGCACCATAGTGATTGTAAGTGCACTCTGGAACCCAGACTACCTGTTGGAACCCTAGTTTCATCACATGATAGTTGGTGAGCTCAGGCAAGTTATTCTCTTTGTGCTTCTGTTTCCCCATCTTTAAAATAGGGACAAAAAATACAACTACGCGGTCTGGGGCTGTGGTAAAGGGTTTGCCTGGCATGTGTGAGGAACTGGGTTCGATCTTCAGCACCACATAAAAATAAAGGTACTGTGTGTTCATCTACAACTATATATATATATATGTGTGTGTGTGTGTGTGTGTGTGTGTGTGTGTGTGTATATATATATATATTTTTTTTTAATACAACTACCCTCTGATAGCTTATAGCAAGGGTCAGCACACCATAACCTACAGGGCAAATCTAACCCAAAGAATGTTTCTGTATGGCCTGTTAGCTAAGAATGGCTTTTACATTTTTAAATGGTTGAGGAAAATAAAACCTCATAGAACAGATAAAAAATGTTAGGAGGCCCACAAAGCCTAAAATAGTTGACCCTCAATAGAAAAAGTTTTCTGATCCTTGGTTTATAGGGTAGTTACATTAATAGAGTTAATACATTTAATACAGGTAAATACTGGAACAAAATAAGGTAATCCATTCATTCTCTAGGGTTTGTATTTTTTTCATACATGTAATGGAGTTTCAGTGTACTGATGATATTTAAAACCATTGGAACCACATGAGAACTCCAAAGGATTAAGTTAGATCAAAAAGAAGAGGCCCAAGAACTGTGCTCTGGACACCTGTGTGGCTAAGGATGGTGTCAGCAAAGAATATTGCTAAGCAACATATGAAGGAAAAAAAAATCAGAATGTAGAATACTGGAAATGTTTTTTTGTTTGGTATTAGGGATTGAACTCAAGGGCATTCAACCACTGAGCCACATTCCCAGCCCATTTTATTTTTCGGATAAAGTCTAAGTTGCTGAGGCTGACTTTGAATTTGAGGTCATCCTGCCTCAGCCTCCCAAGTCACTGGGATCACAGATGTGCACCACCATGACTGGTTTTGAAAGTTGAGTTATAAAAAGTGTTTCAAGGTGCTGGGGCTATAGCTCAGTGGTAGAGTACTTGCCTAGCATGTATGAGGCACTGGATTCAATCATCAGCACCACATATAAATAAAATAAAGGAATTGTGTTCACCTACAAATAAAAAACATTTTTTAAAAAAAGTGTTTCACCAGGTGCAGTGGCACATGCCTGTACAGCTCTGGAGGCTGAGGCAAGAGGTTCCCGAGTTCAAAGCCAGCATCAGCAATGGTGAGGCGCTAAGCAACTCAGTGAGACCCTGTCTCTAAATAAAATACAAAATAGGGCTGGGGATGTAGTTCTGTGATCGAGTGCCCCTGAGTTCAATCCCCAGTACCCCACCAAGAAAAAAAAAGTTCAAAACAGAAGAAGTGGGTTGTGGATATAGCTTAGGAGTAGAGTCTACGTTTAGCATTCTCAAGGCCCTGGGCTTAATCCCCAACATTGAAAACAAAACAAAAAGAAGTGATCTACAGTTTTAAATGTTAAGGAATATGATGACTGTTACCCACTAGAGTTCACAACACAGAAGTTTTGGGTGACAATGGTAATAGTAGTCAGTGGAATGTTGGTAAAGACTTAAGTTTAAGAGACAACAGAAGAGGAGTTAAGAGACTCTGAGGACAGACACCTCTTTTGAGGAATTCTACTACAAATGGAAACAGAGAAATGGGGTGGAGGGATGTGGAGGTTAAAGATGGTTTTTTAAGATAAACAACAGTTTATGTGCTAATGCAACCAACCAAATCCTCATAAGTGGGTAGAAGAGATGGCAGAATCAGTGAAAATCTTTTTCAGTTGCTTTAAAATTGCATTAATTTGGGCTGGGTTATGGCTCAGTGATAGAGCTCTTGCCTAGCATGTGTGAGGGAGGTTCTGGGTTCAATTCTCAGCATCACATATAAGTGAACAAAATAAAGGTCCATCAACAACTAAATATCTACGTATGTGTGTGTAAATATATACGTGTGTGTATATATATAAATATATATAATTTTTAAAAAATTACATTAATTTTTTTTCATTAATATAGAGAGCAAGGTAAGCATCTTAAGCCAGGATTGGCAAACTACAGGCTGCAGGTCAAGCCTTACCTACTGCCTGTTTTTGCATGATACATAACCTAAGTATGATTTGTATGTTTTTAAATAGTTGGGAGAAATGTAACACACAAAATTCAAATTGCAATGTCCATCAAGTTGGACTGGGGATGCAGCCACATTTTTTAATATATACTCTCTACAGCTGTTTTTGCATTACCAAGGACAAGGTGCAATTGTTACACAGTAGTACCCAGAGCTCCTATAGCTTTGCACTGTTGCTCAAAGCACTACAAATTGCATGACAGTATTTCAAAAGAGATGCATATTGTTTCACTGCAGCATTGCATTATTCCCTTTACCAGTGAAAACAATTAAGGTGTTGTCACCTGTTAAAAGCACAGTGGAGAATGGATTATACTATTGAATCACATGACATTGTGTTTATTGTGCACTAACACTAGAGATCCTTAAAGAACACAATATCCATTGATATTACCAGACTGAGAACTTGTCACAATATTTTCAACTCAAAGGAAAGCAATGGTCAGAAATGTTAGAAAATTTAAAACAGAATATCTCATTCCAGCAGAATTCTCACAAAAATGAAAAATTCCAATGAGGCTGTAATTAAAGCCTTAACCATTATCCATAGTAAATTAAAATGTTATTTGATTGCAGCAGCTGAAGAAATATAACCAGAGAAAATAAGCTTAAGATTATTGATCTTTGGCAAGTTTATTTGTTTTTTAAAAAAATTTAATACAGCAGATGCTTTTGACTTTTTTCTTCAGTTTTGATGAGTCAAATTCTTTATCAGTCCTGCTTGTCTTTCCAAGGACTCAAAGCCAAATTTGAAGTAAGTAAAGACTTAGTCTCTACCCACACCACTTTCTTGGGGAGTTGGGGTCCAACCCAAGGCCTTGCATATATTAGACAAGTGCTCTACCACTGAGCTATATACTACCAGCCGAAAGAATTAGCTTCTAGTAATAGGCCTATAGGTATAATTACAAGCAAGAACATTTTTAAAGAATTTAGTAAAACCTGAAAATAGAATCTGCTAAGATGGGTGTAACTAATGTGTATGGAGTAGAAGTCCTAGTTGAAATGTAAATGTTTAAATCCTAAGGTTGTTAGTGGTACTATACATCAGCAGAAACTGATGTAACTGAATTTATCATATTCTATTGAATCAGTAGTGTCAACAGTGAACTTTATTCACTCTATGAGAGTCTATGAGGCTTCACCTGTCAGTTCCATGGGCTTAGCAGTAGTTATTTCATTGCAATGTTTTGAGCTTAGGGCCAAAACTGAAATTTTTTCTTAGTGTGGGGAAAACACACACACACACACACACACAAACATCAGTACTGAACACTAAATAGCTTTGGAAATCAGCTTTGGTGTAATGTTTCTTAATGAAATGAATCTAAAATTGCAAAGCAAAACAGTACATTAAAAATATAGTGCAATAAAGCAATTTCCAACTCATATGTCTTCAATCACAAGTTACATCAAGTTGTGTATACACTTCTCATGTTGAAAGTTAAAAGCAATGAGTAACATCATTTCTGCACACATTGGCAGCAAATTTTCCAGCCTCGGTTACATTTTTAACATTGTATTTTAGAGCTCAGTGCATGTGTAAAGGAATTTTCATATTTAAAAATCCAGTTATTATGCAACTGAGATTTTCATCTCTCAATTTGAAGTGGTAAATCTGTAACATGACATGCTGAAAGGCAAACAGCAATAGAATCTAATAGAATTGTACAAATAAATGCCTTACAAGAGATAGATATGCCTGATTAAAATCAAATGCACAAGGCTTGATAAGTTTTCAGTTGTATTTACTTATGTGATGATTGTG
This sequence comes from Marmota marmota marmota, assembly GCF_001458135.2. NCBI lineage: Eukaryota > Metazoa > Chordata > Mammalia > Rodentia > Sciuridae > Marmota > Marmota marmota. Next base: position 10,957,893 of record NW_025999943.1, read on the forward strand.
TGTTTGTGTACTGGGGCACTCTACTACTGAGCTACATATCCAGTCCTTTTTATTTATTTTGAGACAGGGTCTTCTAAGTTTCTGAGACTAGCTTTGAACTTGCAAAGCCTCCAGAACTATTGGGATTATAAGCACCACTGTACCAGGCTTGAAGTCATTTTCAAGGTAGAAATATAGAAAACCTAACAGATAAATATTTGCACTCAATTTTGATGATGGCTAACTACTTATTAGCTTTGAGCCCCAATTAATCAAAATGGACACCCACAGGCATTCCATCCATCTCATTAGTCCTGTATTAAAAAAATTGTTCTCAATTATTATTTCTTTCTTTTTGAGTAACTACATGATATCCTTCAGTTGCCCTTGGTCTCAAAGTCTAAAATACTGATTTGACTCTGGTCCTTTACAGAAAGCTTCCTGAGCCCTGACCTTACAGATAGTAAGTTGTTTCGAAAAGACACTAAACTATGGAAAGCCAGGTGGAATAGGCAGGGCAAGTATGGCTATTACTAGCTCTCCTTAGAGCCATTTCCACTTACCCATCTGCTTTCTAGCTTCCAAGATTTTGCTGCAAGCTCATTTGTGCATCATAGATCATATTTCCAATGGTTTCTTTGTTTTGGCACATGCCTACTAAACATTTGTTTGATCAATAAGAGGAGGTTCATGAGCACATATGGGCTTAGAGGCAAAACCTAAATGTAGATAATAGCTGTGCCATTTACAATTTGTGTGACTCCAGGCATGGATTGATCTTTAAATCAGGGATAATACCAATATCTCACTGGTTGACACACAGAAAACACTCCAATAATTGCTCTTATTCCCATGGTAACTCTTGTAGGGATGGGGGAAACCTCAAATTGAGGGCAAACAGCCAGAAAAATGGATCTGTTTATGTAGTCCACACACCGACTTTGGCTAGCCATTATGGCAAAATGAAAAGCATGTATCCTCACAGTCCACAACTCTCTGAAACATGCAGATAAAGTAAGTGGTATCTGTAAACAAAACAGAGGCACAAATTAACCCCAAACTTTTCCAGTGGGGAGTTTCTCTTACAAAGTCAGGGAAGGCTTTCAAGCTTTAAAAATCATAAAAATAGATTTTATATTTTCCACCCACTGCAAAGATCTATAAAACAAGGATGATGAAAAAAAATACCTTTATTATGTTCTATTCCATGCTACTCTATTTTTCATTTAAAATTACTGTGGACTGGGCTGTGGTTGTAGCACTTGCCTCTCATGTATGAAACACTGGGTTTGATTCTCAGCACCGCATATAAATGTCCACTGACAAATAATTTTTTTTTTTTTTTTACATACTGTGGACTGATTTTTGGACTGTGTAGGTCACCTTGAACCCACTCAGTGTTCAGGGAGTAGACCAGAAATTTCACAAATTTCACGTGTTAGATACGTTTATCCACTGAGCTATTACAAACCACCAAGCTCTGTATCCCAATCCCCTTGATTATCACAAATTGAAGTTTGAGGCATTCTAGAGGTATCAGTGTGTGGGGCAAGTCACAAAAGACTCAGAGGCTGGGGGCAGTGGCACACTGGAGGCTAAGGCAGGAAGATGGTGAGCTCAAAGCCAGCCTCAGCAAAGGCGAGGCACTAAGCAACTCAGTGGGACCCTGTCTCCAAATAAAATACAAAATAGGCCTGGGAATGTGGCTCAGTGGTCAAGTGCACCTGAGTTCAATCCCCAGTACCAAGAAAAAAGAAGACAAGACCCACACAGAATCAAACAAAAGAGACAAGTGCTCAGAGGCACACCAAAAAATAGGCACTTTTTCATGCATCATAGATCATATCTCCAATGGTTTCTTTATTTTCAAAGTTCTTGAACTTAATTGATACTTAGGATCACTGATTCATTCAAAGAGCATATTAACACCTAGTGTGTGCTAGAAACTTTTCTAGGTACTTGGAAAAACAGCAGGGAAAAAAAAAAAAAAGAAGGGGGGGAACCCCAAACCTCTACATTACATTCCAGTAAAATGTCTTGTTCTTGCAAGATACCTGGGTAAAAACTGAATGGACCAACACCAATTATTAACCTCAAAAGATTGACAGCCTTTCCATCTGGTAGATGTTCATTGCTAATTTTCATTATGCATCTATCTGCATTCAAGTAGCTGGCACCTCCCCCTTGCCAGAACAGAAAACAGGTGTAATAGAGAAATCTGAAACCACAGTCTGGAGCCAGAACTTTTTAAAGTTCTTGATAGAATATTTTTAATTTAAAAGCACAAATGATTGTCCTCAATAAGGCCCAAGGGCCCGTCTTATTCTGATTCTTTCCACCACACTCTTTTCTCCCCAGCTGAACTATGGCCCAGAGAGGAAGGGCTGGGTCTAATGTTCTAATGTGTTCCCACTACCCAGGTTCATTGCCTAGAAGGATAATCAATTTGTTAATAAATACATGACTATAGCTCTTCTTTGTAGGATATTTTTGCTACAAATGCTGAGGCAAGATGGAAAGTAAAAGAAAGCATGTTACTTGTATTTATGTGTGTTCTAAGCATTTCATGCATTTTTTTTCTTAAAATCTAATATGCAAATTTTACAAGAAACCTTTCAGTTATCTTTAAGCAATGGAAAAAAAAGAGAAAAACTGGTAAATATTTTATTAAGGGAAAACACTACATCTATTCAGTTTCTTATACAGATCAGCATTTCCTTCTCAGTATTAAAAAAAAAAAACAAAAAAACTCTGAAAACCTAGTTTTCTCCTAAGTTTGTGACAAAAACTGACCTGAATGAGGTAAAGCAGTTTACTCCAGTTACTGTCTAATTTATAACTGCAGAAATAATTTTATTATGGGGTGCTGCCCCAGATGCCATTGAGTTTTTTGTAATCTACAATGTACATTTCATCTTTGAAAAGGAAAAAATATGAATTCCAAAACCCCCAAGGATTTCAGATAAAGGATTATATCCTTACAGCATAAAGCATTTGAAACCTTGTGCTGTGTGCACTGTTGCCACCTGCTGGCATGAATTTAGAACTATGTAATCAAAATGGAAAGGATTTACCTTACATATGGGGTTAAGAGGAGCATACCCATGACTTAGAAAATAGTTATTTTAAATTGCCATGGAAAAAAACCCAAAATCCTTTGTAGATGAAATTTTTTAAAAAATTGAACCTTGTACATTCCACCTATTCTACATAACCTAGAAATTGGATCACACATGTTGATTCAACATAGTTGAATACCTTTTAGACTTACCTCTAATGCCTGGAGAGAGTATTCTAGTCCACCCTTTGGGTGCCATTTTTAACTACGCATGCACTGCACTGGGCTGAAAGCCAGTGATAAGAACCGATGCCATCTAAACAGAATATTAAATTAATCAGAAATGGCAGTTATAGGAATCTCATTTTACATACTCACAGGTGGTATTAATCCATCAAAAACTACTCTAGACCATAATAATAATAGCCTTTTGGAGTACTTCTGAGTGTCCACAACATTCTCTGTTCTAAATTATCATTATCTGTTCCCTAGGTGTTCATTGTGTTTGGTTTATCTTGTTCATACTGCCCCCAAAGATGTAAGGTCTGCAACAGTAATATCTTCTTAATCTTTCACTTTCTCTTTTTCCATACCATAGAGAGCAGAAGTTCTTTGGCACAGTGGAAAAACACAGCAAATATTAAGTTTGCGATAATTTCTGTATGCTAAGTTTACTTACGCAGTTACCTGAGTTGGAATTTTAAAATTAGGTCTTACAAGCTCAGTATTAAAGTTGTTTTAAAAAGATCCTTCCCCTCTTCAAGAAAACGTGTTTCTAAATAAATCACAAGGATTCATACATAAATCTGTAAAGTTTACTATCGACCATGCTTAATTTGAAACTCCAGAATCAGCAATTAAGGCGATACTATCATTTACAGATGAAGAAATTGAGGCCCAGACAGAATAAAGAACCTAAGTTTTAAAAAGAGCTGTAATTGTTCTTGTTACTATAACACAACAGAAAATACTCTTTAAGATTTACATCTCCTGTCGATAACACACAAAGGTCTCTGGACCTCTCTTCAGGTCTGTTAATACAGATTAAGCATCCTTTGTCTGAAATGCATGGAACCATAAGTGTTTCAGATTTGGGATTTTAGAACATTGGCATAGACTTAAATGGTTGAGCCAAGTATGTTGGCAAAGTTTTAGATTTTAGAGCATTTCAGATTTCATATTTTTCAATGAGGGATGCTCAACTTGTATTTTATTCACGAATTAAATCTTAGCTTCTTTTGTTCTCTTTCAAAAGGCCTAAATTTACAAACTATTAAAAACTCAGTAATAAATTAGGGTACTATCTGCCTTGATTTTAGGGATGACATTTTCCTTTCTCATTCATTACAAAGTGGGGAATCACAGCCACTATTTGAGATATCACTCTAAAACCTAATTTCCAAGTGAAGATGAAGAGAGTAGGGGAAAAAAAAAACAAACTAAAAATTGGAACACCTCTACAGGCATTTCTATTCCCAACCCAGAATGATGCAGCTAACCTATTCTGGACATCAGCTTCTAAACTGGTAAGATTCTGTTAGTAGTATGATATACCCAGAAACAACACAAAAGTACTTGAAAATAGCATTTAAATTGGTCTAATCTTAAGGATACAGTAGAATGGAATAAATGAAATTATAATATTCTCTATAAATGAATGAGGAGCTTATGGAGGGGAATACAAAAGTATTATAACTTAAAGAAATTTATTCTTTAAAAATACTTTCATGTACACTTTCATGACTACTTTTTTTGAGGGGAGCAAGAAGATTTTCCTATAGTCAATATTAGCTTAAACATAACTGGCTTATATATAACAATACATTTTGGAAATAACTGGGAAAATAAAAATGTTTATAGTGATTTAAGACTGCAAGATATTTAAGATCTCAGATTAAATGGACCCACATTAGAGTAGTGCAAACCCAAACTTGAAAATTTCTGACTCCTTGATTACTATAGTCCCTAATACTATGTATGAATAAGTTATCCCCATTTGCAAATCACAACTGGTGGGGGAAAAGGAAATTCCATCAGTAAAAAAGTGATAAATTTGAATGCATGGTACAATATTCATCCTCCTATTTCAAAGTTAAACACACTGGTAACAACTCCATTTAATAAAACATGAATTACTACTTAAAAGAGTATTTTTTAACAGGGGGGAAAAAAAGCTGAGTTTGATGCCTTAAAAAAAAAACAAAACAAAAAAACTTTTAATATCTTATGTTACCTACTACAGAAAAAAAGTCTTTAAAAACCTGTTAATGAAGAATCAATTTGCATGGGAATCCACCTCCCTCAATATGTCTGATCACTTTTTCACTAAATGATTTTAAGTGGAAAAAAATTCTCCTTCAAGAACAGAAAAATATAGTATTTTCAATAGACATCTCAAGACAATAAAGTTATATTTACAGGCTGTTATCAATAATCAGAAATCACCAAGAAGCAAAAATAAACTATCATTTCATTGTCCCTTTTCTCAGCAGTCAGGTATGACCACACAAACTAGGGAGATCTAGGAATCAATGAAATATGTTCTAGGTGAAATAAATTTCCCAGAACAAACAATTCTCATAAAATAGTTTTTTTTTCTTTTCCCCCTGAGAATCAAGTTAATCTATCATTGGAATGCAATCGAGACAAAGACAAGATCTAAATCCTTTATCATGCTAAGATCAAAATTATGTAGTCATTTCCACTTAGGAAAGCTAAAATGTACAAATGAAGAAAATGTAAATAGCAAAAGACACAGTGCTTAATAGCAGTACCATGGTAGGAATTTATGGTATTTGGTAAAATATACAAGAAATGACATTTGGGAAGAAGTTTATTGCTCTTGGTGGAATATAGCACCACTTTGAAGAATAAAAGATGGTTAGTATTAACCACCTTTTAATCAACAATATGCATTTGTAGGAAAAGTGCTTAAAGAAGTAGTTCTGGAAAAAGTTTGAGGAGTTTTTGTATTATATATTTTAAACGTTACCCATTTTTTTTCATTAGACAATTGGCAATCTATTTTAGTAAAGTAACTTATATCAGATTTTCTACTGATTATCACTCAACAAATATAAAATTGAGGGACTGAAAGTTATTCAAACTTATAAAACAAGTTAGAACATTATAAAGTAATTTTATGCCAAAAACATTTTAGATAATTATTGCTTAAATATACAGTGATTATACCTGTGAAATTTTCCAACTCATGATTGGGAAAATTTCCTTAGTGTGCTAATATTTATCCTAAAAGAGAGACATATCTAAGGGATGTGTAGATACTGCCTATGCACTGTGGAAAACAGCCCAATTTCCCCCTAAACAATTTTTAAAAACTAATGTCACCATGGTGATTCAGGATTTAGAGACAAGAAATTAACATGATTACATACATGCTATACAAAGTCAGCCAAATGATTTCTTTATGATAATTTGCAGCTAGCACTTTACTTAGTGTTTAGAAAGTAGGATTTTTAAGTAAACTTCCTTATTCTAAAATAAAAGATCTGGACAGATAAATTGCTATGCAGAAGCACAAAGGTGTTTTTTTTTAATGCAATCTTCTATAAGAAGTAAATTTTTAAAAGCCAAACAATCTAACACCAAGTGTGATTTCCTCTGAAACAGACTTTATCCAGTTTTTCTTTGCTCTTCAATCATCTGAAATAATCAGAATTACTACACTGGTAATCGTCATAGTAAAAGGTAATACTATCTTATTTAAAGTAGCTTGACTTTCTATAACAACTATTTTAGGAGTGGCATTTCTAAAAATAATTTTACTTAATGTATGCATCAGTCATATTTGGAAGCAGGCACAAGAATTCTAATAAAATTGGTAAAGGTATAGAGTACTTCACAGGTAATATTGCAGCATGATCTATATCCATAACGGAAAGGGGAAGAAAAAAATTTGAATCTATTAATGAAGGGGATTTCAGATCTTAATGGTTGGCATAGAAAAAGAAAACAGAATCTTCTACTTTCATCAGACATTTTTACAAACAAAAATGTCTTAATGACCTGTTTTCAACTTATAGTCATTCTTTGTGTGTGTGTGTATATATATATATGTGTGTGTGTGTGTGTGTGTGTGTATATACACACACACACACACATATATATATATATACATACATATATATTTTTTAAATTGGGGTGATGCAGAAAGCCACAAAATGAGAAAAGGACACTAAGGTTTTAATAAGGGGAACAAAAAGTTGTTTTCACCAGTATAGATTCACATTACAGTACACCAATATTGACAGCATTCTCTTGTCTATTTTTGGTACAGAAGATGGTATCTCTCTACATAACTTGTAAGGCTTCAGTAACTAAAACATAAAAACAAACAAACAAAAACCCCCCAAAACAAAACAAAAACCCAGCCTATTAGTTTACAGTTTATTTTAAAAATTCTGAAAGACACTGCAAGTTCTAAACTTTTAGTAGTGCTACCCATACACAACCATCTGGTCAAGAACCCAGTAAAAGCGCCCCTTGTTGAGGAAGCTTTGCAACAGTAGAGTTGTGCAACATGGATGTTTCTTACTACAAGAAAAAAATTATACATGGCACATTCTCATTCGTATTTTGTAATGTAAAAAGTTACAAACATACCTAATCAAATAAATAATAATAATAAAAAAAAGGATTTGAATGTATTTGTTAAGTATTCTAAAACCACTACATAGAATAATGGCAACTTTCACTCACAGATTATTTACATGGTAATACCCAGTGTGGGTACACTGCTACAAAACTCAAAACAGGAGTAAACTTGAAATGTTTTCCATAATGAAGATCTAGCAGCATGACTATCTAATGCTGTTTTATCCCGATTGCTTCTGAAACATTCCTTTTTAGTCTGTGTCTTCATCCAGTTCATAATTGTCTTTATCATAAATATCTTTTACTAGAAGAACCCGTACAAGCATATTTTCCAAGGTGTTTCGGTCCAGTGAAGTAGATGTATACCAGACAGGGCTATCTGTTGAACTAGAGCATTCTGGTTGCAAATAAAAAACATCCATTCTCTGATTAAGATTCTGTGGACTTTGGGGAAAAAAAGAGAAAAGGTCAATTTCATAAAGTTTATAAAAATCCCTTACTACTTTTTGTTCAAGAATAATTTAGACCCCAGAAATCACATTATTTGGTCAGATGCTCTGCCTCAATTGTCTAACATTAAATATCCTGACACTACAACATTTAGTTATTTTCTGTGGTAAAAAGATTACTTACCTACCATAATATAAACTGTATTTCACTGAATTCAAGACATCATTTATTTTAATCACTTTTTAATAGTAATAATACAAATTGAAGATGAATCAGTTTAAACATTTACCCTGCGTCAGGGATAGTGAAATGTGAAAAATGTCTTAGTATTAATGAATATGGCAACACATAAAATAAAAAACCTTATTGAGCAAAAAAATTTAAAATAAACAAGATAAGAATAAGACAGGAATTTCCACCTAATCAACAATACCATGGGAAGTTCCTGAACCTGTTGCAACTGAATGGAGCTATACTTAAACCATGGTCAGAAATACTTCTATCATTCTATAGATGATGTAAATGTTTTTATAAATTCTTGAGAACAATCCTAGGAGATGAATTATAAAGTTATTTTTATAAGGAAGTACATTCTGAGTTCATGCCTATCTTCTGAAACCAGTGGTTTCTGAAAAGTATAGTACTTTCAGAACACTACTGGTCTTTGAAAAGTACTTTCAAAACTCTACTATATCCTTCAGAACTTCCTAAAGGGCTATTTTCTCTTAAATATAAGTACTTCATTTTCATCTCCAACCCCTTTATCATTTATTTTTTCTTTGTGGTACAGGAATGCAAGGGTACTCTGTCAGATATATAATCATCTGGCTTTCTAGCTCTAACACCAGAACCAAGTACATGAAATAGAGATTTGAGATATTTTTTATCTGACCTTTTACCGAAAAAGTTGTGCCACTGCTTCCTTGAATTTTTTGAAGAGGACAGCAGTAATTTCCTTAATACAGAGTAATTTCTTAACATATACGTGCTTGAATCCTGAAGTATGATGATAAGCTGGGTATTTCGTAACAATGGGACTCAAAAGTTACAACTGAATGGACTTAAGTATAAGCCAGAAGAGAAAACTAAAAAAGGATCAAGGGAAAATATCACCTCTTGGTCATGTTAAATTCAACCAACTTACACTACCATCTTTAAAAAGCTACATCTTTATTAATACTCACCTTTTAGACAAGTAGCATTCAAACATTTTCACAGGACATCTAGAAGGATTGGATGTGTTTTCAATTTGCTCAAACACTGGCTCATCATCTTCATGTTTTCTTTTTCCAGTAGTAATTTTATCTTAAAAAAAATAAATAAATAAACCACCTAAAGCCAATCTTGAAGGAAAGATAGTACCATACACTCTTAGCATCTAGTTAAATGGGAATAGATGCCCTTTAGCTTTCTATGTTGTAGATTCTGGTAATGCACAATTTTTCAAACAAATGGACCTGAGATGACATAAGATATTATAATTTGTCTTATTTTATGAAATGACAATCCTTAGGTTCTCAACAAGTGACACAGGTGGGCTTTGGTAAAATAAGGTTTAAATAAACCCACCACAGGTAATCTCAAAATAAAAATCTGTTACACTACCTTCATTATCTGTTCCACATAAAGAAGATACTTGGTATCGAAGACATGCTTTGTTTTCCATTGTTAAAGGATTTTTTTTCCAATGCCTAAACACAGTGCCAAAGGAAAGTCTTAAGTGTTGTTCCACTGTTTTGAGGCCAAAATACTTAGTGTTAAAGTAGAACAGGGTATTCAAAAGAGCTACTGGAGAGTGTGATCCTAGTTGTTTTATCCTCCAGAGATAGTCTTCTTCAACTCGAGAGAATATTGACCCTTAAATAGAAAGAACTACTTTAAACAGAAGTATCATAAATAAAACCATGTACATTAACATTACAAATCATCCATAAATAAAGGTAATTTAAAACAAACCTATACCAAGTCTCCATTCACACCAGATCAACTGGAATGAATTTCAGAATTATCCATGTAACTCTTTAGCAACACACAAATTAGAAACATAGCAATCTATGGAACCATCAGCTCTAAAATAAGGAACTGGGTGTATGCTTCTGCCCTTTGGTAGGACAAGCAGATAGTCAGAAAATAATTTAAATATGTGAAAGGCTTGGGGAATAAAAGGTAATTTCCATATATACACATTTTCTTCACATCACAGTGGTAAAAAAAATTTACATCTCCACTGTAGGGTTTTTGACATAAACATTCAGCTTCATAAAGTAGGTCATATTCTTACAGAGCTCTTCATAAACACTACTAACCATATTCATTTCTAGTTCAACAAAAAATGAACAGATAAACTGATGAGTAAATGCTCTAAAAATGTCATCTGATTTATTTGCTAATTACACAGTTTCTGTAAAAATAACAATCCCAGTATCAAGTTATCGATACCTATATTTAAAATAACATTACCATCTGGAAGTATACTTGGTTGCCAACTTCGTAGTATTTTATTCAATTCTTGCTCAAACATCTGGTATCCTGGATCAATAAATATGTTGTCCTTTCGATTACTACCACACAAGTACTTAAAAAAATAAATAAACAGAATATATTACACGTCGTATTTCTTAAGAAAAAATTTTTTAAAAAGCTTTGTGTATAAGAAAAGCAAGCATATTAAAAATGAGAGATTACTGGCTTTATGTGTATACATACAAAATTATCAATTAATCTGTGGCTTAAAACACTCAAAGCTATACACTCCGGAATCACAAATACAAAAAAAAGGAATAAGAAATCTTTAGTTTATCAACCAAAAAAGACTCTCTGTGTTTATTATATAATTCATGGAGAAAACTAACAATTTTAAAGAAAGAGTAAGTTAAGATTAAGGAAAAATACTAAGGGGTAAGGATGGGATGAAATTTTACTCTGGCTTTTAAAAGCTCTCTTCAAGCACTCTGACTTTACTAGGCTAACTTTCCCCCACCCCTTACTGTCTCAATATGCTCAACTATCTCTGTATGTAAAGGCCTGTGAGCCAATATAAATTTGCAAATCTTACACCTTCCTATGACAAACCTTTATTTTATTTTTTTGGTGGGGGAAGGGCTACCAGGGACTGAACCAAGGGGCAATTATTTTCTGTATAGACAGGGTCTTGCTGGGTTGCTTAGGGCCCCACTAAGTTGTTGAGGCTAGTAGCTTTGATCCTCCTGCCTCAGCCTCCTGAGCTGCTGGGATTACAGGGATGTCCTACTGTGCCCTGCCAAGAAGATAATTATGTTGGGATGGCACTGTCCTTCCTTCATCCTTTCTGTCTAGTAAATTTCTACATGTATTTCAAAACTCAATTCAAAATGTCTTCTACATTTTTAGATTTTTTTCATATTATACACTTAGATAAAATTAATTCATCCCAATTCTGTGCTACCAATATACCATGAGTACAGTATCATGACTTTTCAAATATTATTTGTCTATATATTTCAAATCCTTGAGCAGAGCATATTACAGTGGCTTTTAAGTCAAACTGCTGGCGAGATTCAAAATTTATAAGGTGTATAACTTGGGCCAATTGACTTAACTCTACTTCCTCATCAGAAAATGGTGATAACAGTAGGTTGTTAGGAGGATTAAATGACATGTCCTACACTTAGCACAGTGCATGGAAAGCAGTAAATATTCAATAAATGTAAACCTTTAACATGCTACCTAAATCTCCAAAGCCCACTCCGATGTCCAGTAAACAGGCACTTTACTGATTTTTGTGGAATTAACCATTCACCTCATCATTGCTATTAAAAAATAAAGCAAAATCCTGAGGTCCTATAGACAGTTTAAATTTAGAAATGTTATGTTTATTTTATTTTATTAGAGACAGAGAATTTTTTAAAATATTTATTTAAGTTTTCGGTGGACACAACATCTTTGTTCGTATGTGGTGCTGAGGATTGAACCCAGGCCGCATGCATGCCAGGTGAGCGCGCTACCATTTGAGCCACATCCCCAGCCCTATGTTTATTTTTAATAGAAATATTTAAAATTATCCATTTACACAGCATCATAAGTGAGTTTACTATATTTTTAAAAATTTAGTAAACAGAGTTCACTCCTCTTAAAAATACACATTCCTAATGATAAAAGATTTAACATGTAAAAAAAAAAAAATCAAAACCTGGAGGGAATATTTGTGAAAATGACAAGAGTTACTATCTAGAACAAATAAGAAACTCTCACAAAATGAAAAGGTTAATGAAAAGAAAATCATATTTCTTTTCAACATTTTCTTATTACTATTGTCAGATGTGAACAAAACCAATAAAATATGAGAACAGAAAAATATGCACAATCTTCCAAAACCAGCTTCTAATTCTGTTTATGTACTTGAAGTAACATTTGATAGCACTGATTTCTGGAAAGTAGTCTAGAAATCTTTATACTGAGTTTTGAATAATTTTTTTAAACTGCTTACAAATACCAGTCTTTGCAAATGCATCCAATGAGACTACTATACAATTTTTAAACATTGTATTAAATAGATTCAAACATAAAATTTACCATCTTAACCATTTTTAAGAATATAGTTCAGTAGTAAATCTTTTTATGAAGAAACATTTATTAGTACATGAAAAACCCAAGAGAAAAGGTTGGGGGTGGGGGGTGGCTTCTGACATATCCTAAATGAAATAAGCCAGAACCAAAAAGGACAAGTGTATAGTTATACTTCTATGAAATAAACTTATAGAAACAGCAAGTAGAATCATGGTTACCATGGGCTGACAGAGAAAGGGAGCTTTTTTTAATGCATACAGAGTTTCTGTTTTGCCAAGATGGAAAAGTTCTAGTGAAGGATGGTAGTGATAACACAGCAAGTTAATGTACTTAATGCCAGTAACCTGTACACTTAAAAATGGTTAAAATTGTAGATTTCATGTTGTACATATTTTTATCACAGTAAAAAAAAAAAAAAACAGTGGAAAAAGATACTAAAGATAGTAGTAATATCATAATCATTCATTATGCAATCCATTTATTTGGCCCTCATAGTATTTAGAGCTCTAATATTTAAAATAATCCATTCAACAAAAAGCAATATAGAGACTCAACTTCCCATCATTAAGTCAAGGAAAATATAAACACAACATACCAAAATTTGTGGGATATAGGTAAACTAATTTTAGAGAGACATTTATATCTTTAAATGTTTCCTTGAAAAGAAAATAGTTCTAGGGCTGGGGCTGGGGCACAGTTGTAGAGCACTTGCTTAGCAATTGTGAGGTTCAATCCTCAGCACCACATTAAAAAAATAAATAAAATGAAGATATAATTTTTTTTTTTTTTTAAAGAAAATAGTTCTAAAAGTCCACGATCTAAGTTTCCACCTGGGGGTGGGGAGGAGGGAGGTTCACACAAATTAAGAAATTATAATAAAAAACAGACCCTCAAAAAAGAGAAGATAAGACAGGTATAACTGTAGCTAGATAAGCTGTCCAAGCAAACTATAGCTCTAGCTTCACTGGGCCAAATTCCAGCAACTACCTATTTTTGTTTTAAAAGCTGTGAGCTAAGATTTTATAAATGTCTATAAATGATTTTATTTAAAGCAGTTGTCTAAATAGCTATATAATATCCTAGAGCTTTGCTTGTTGGTCTACAAAGTCAAAACTATTTATGATCTTTCCCTTTAAAAAAAAAAAAAATTACTGGGCTGGGGTTGTGGTTCTGTTGGTAGAGTGCTTGCCTGGCACATGTGAGGCACTGGATTCGATCCTCAGCACCACATAAAAAATAAAATAAAGGCATTGTGTCCATCTACTAGACAAAAATATTTTTTAAAAAATTGCTGATTCCTGAGTTGGCCTATTCAAGAAACAAAAAGCACAAATTATCAATACTAGAAATGAAAATATGGTCACATTCTATATTTAAATATAAAACCAGCCTCTGCAACTTGGCGAGGACCTAAGCAACTTAGCAAGACCCTCTCTCAAAATAAAAAAGGGTTGGGTATGTGGCTCAGTGGTTAAGCACCCCTAGGTTCAATCCCTGGTATTAAAAACAAACAAACAAAAATCTACATATGGCATCATATTTAATGGTGAAAGACCAAAGACTTCCCTCTCAAGATTAGAAACAAGACAAAGGACTCAGCTCTCACCACTTCCTTTCAACAATGTTCTACAGGAGGTGGGAAAGAGGTTATCTTTAATAGTATAATAAGGAAAAAAAAAAAGAAAATGCATATTAGAAATAATGGCTGGGGCTATAACTCTGTTGGTAGGTGTTTGCCTCACATACACAAGGCCATGGGTTCAATCTCCAGCACCACACACAAGAAAGAAAAGAAAGAGAGAGAGAGAGAGAAAGAAAGAAAGAGAGAAAGAGAGAGAGAAAGAGAGAGAGAGAAAGAAAGAGAGAAAGAAAGAGGGAGAAAGAGAAAGAGAGAGAGAGAGAAAGAGAGAAAGAGAGACAAAGAAAGAGAAAGAGAGAAAGGGAGAAAGGGAGAAAGAGAGAAAGAGAGAAAGAGAGAAAGGGAAATAAAACCATGTTTATTCATAGACAACATGATTGGGTATATAGGAAATTCTAAGGAAAAAGAAAGCCACCTACTAGAACTAATAGTAAAATGGTACAGAATACAAAATGAATATATAATAATCAACTGTATCTCTAACATGTGAGTAATGCCAGAACTTGAAGAACAAAAAGTATCTGCATGAAGAGAGAACAACTAGATGACAAAACACAGGGCTGGGGTAGGCAGAGAAACCCCCATTTTGACCTCTGAGCTAAATCTGTAGTATTTGTTCAGAGCTGGAGGTCATTATTTCAAGTTGATCTTTGTGTTTATTGTGGGAAACAGACTCAGATTCATAGACATGTGGATAGTTTACTTCAAACCCCTAAAAGATTGCCCCTTTTTACGATATATTCCCAAAGAATTAGTAATCAGGAACATATCATGAAACAGACCTTTTATACACAGAGTTAAGACATTTTTTGTACACATATAGATCAGCATGGGTCTACAGCCAGAATTATGTGAATTCATTTATTTGTAAAAGAAATAAAGTCATCATAATTATCACCTATACACTGTGGCAAATATACAACTTTGTGACTAGTGGTAAAAGATGCATGAGTTTAAGCCTATCCATACCCTATCTTTTCCATTAATTCTTTTTGGTACACAGTCCTGGAGAACTTGAAAAGTTTTAGGAATATATATATACTGTGTTAGAATACAAACAAAAAAGTAGATGGAAAAGTCCTTTATAATATCTTGGTATTTCCAAATAAAAAATTTCTTTTTCATCCTTTCCTGTGCTGGGGATCAAACCCAAGGTCTCATGCATGCTAAGCAAGTGCTATGCCCCTAAACTAAATCCCTAGCTTTTTTTAAATTTTGAGACAGTCTCTCTCTAAGTTACCAAGACTGGATCAGCCTCTCAAGTAGCTCACTTAAATGCTTATCTTTCTTGGTAAGCCAATAAAAAAGTTAACAGAAACCTATCCTTAACATGGCAAATGTGGACTTTAGGCTCCATTATTTCATGACTTTACATAAGCCATCTCTCAATATTCTGGAAGCACATTTTCTCTCCAAAAACTACAACAATAACTTTCCTTATAAATGTTACATTTGAAAGGAGCCAACAAATTACTAACCTCCTGTATTCCAAGGCAGAGATAATAGATGCTGTCAGGTGCATAATTCTCTCCATTTGGTCGTCGGATCTCATTGACAAAATGAGCTAACCCATAGTTAAGCTCAGCTGTAGTATGAGACAGTAGATCTTCTTTTAACTTTACTGATTTAGCTAAAAAGAAATAAAAGTCAATAATTGTTATTAATTAAGTCTCACATAAGGCTAAGAAACTTCCTGAAAATGATTTATTCTTTAAAAAAATGCATTTTAGAATTGTTTTGAACTACTTACTTTTTTTAAATGAAAATCAAAAGTTCAAATAGGACTTAGCAAAGTAAAATCAAACACTTACAAGATTTCAGCTCATCTAATACTAGAAGATCTTCATCAAGTTGCCTAGTTTTGACCCAGTGTTTCCAAGCATTCACACCATATGTGTATTTGAAAGGAAAGCTGCATTCTGAATTATCAGAACTATCGTCATGAGACTGGTATCCTGATACAGCTTTTCTCTTGGCTCCCTATTAGGAAGTAAAACACATGGCAAATGCGGACTTAGGCTCCATTATTTCATGACTTTACATAAGCCATCTCTCAACAAAGGCAAATTTAAAAAAAAAACAAAAAACATATTTATTTGCTTTAGAATTGGCTGAAATTCCTGAATCCGACAATAGATAGAATTCCATTTCAAGAAAGGTAACTAAGAATGTCATATTTCTAAACAAATCACTTTGTACAACAAAATCAAATAAAATATCCATATGGCCAAATGATTCTAAGTATTAACTGAAGAACTTTTCAACAACTACCCCTTATAGGGAAGGACCATTCAACTTCTTTTCACCTTTTTCCTGTCATTAGGAATTAAATCCAGGGCCTCATGCATACTAGGCAAGTGTTCTGTCACTAAGCTACATTATCAGTTCCCTCCTTTTCTTTTCCTTTTTTTTTTTTTTTTAAATACTGGGGATTATACTCAGGTACACTGCCTATGAGCCACATCCCCAACCCTATTTTATATTTTACTGAGAGACAGGGTCTCATTGAGTTGCTAAGTGCCTGGCTGTTTTGAGGCTGGCTTTGAACTCGAAAACCTTCTGCCTCAGCCTCCCAAAGTCACTGATATTATAGGCGTGTGCCACTGCGCCCAGCAACTTTTCACTTTTTGATGACAGTTTGCAATACAAAGTTCTTCATTTTACTTCAGTCCAATTTAATTTTTTGTCTTTTCTTTCTTGTACTTTTGGTGTAGATGCCTGCTACAAAGTCATGAAAACTTAGACCTGTGTTTTTTTCTTCTAAGAGTTTTATATTTTTAGTTATTGTGCATGGGGTCATATAAGAGTTCACCTACACCCTAAAATAAACAACTCCTTTTTCAGTTTTTTCTCTTTTGTGGGAAATTTGTGAAAGCTATCTTTGTTACAGTGTCTTTTGATCTTGCCTTATGTTGTAAATCAGAAACTTGTTGATACGAACAATTACCATGTACATTAGTTTACATTACATTTAGTTTTGGTTTACATGAAGAATCAAGTGTCCAGCATGTCTTTCTCTATGTTGGCATGCTTAAAAGAGACCACATACCAAAAAAACCTGACTCTCGTCCTTGTTAATTAATCTCACCGAAAGTAATAGTAAAAAAAGGAGTTCACTAGAAAATAGTCTAAATTCCTCTCAAAGAACTGAATTTACTTCGTTAAACAACTAGTTTCTATTTTGACCTTATGTCAAAATAAATTTTAAAAGAAAATCTAAGTAGTCATAATATTTGCTCTTCTTATATGACATTGACACCGCTATTACTTAGAAATAAATTTGTTAGTCTTAAACCTAAAAAACACTCTTATCATATTCTCAAGCACACAAAATGATCACTATATCTTATGTGCCTATACAGATATTAAGTAAATGCAAGAATGATATTAAATTTTGTACCTTTTTTTTAGATCGAGGTCTGGGCTGTTCCTCATATTCTTCTCCAAAAACAGGTGGTAATAAAAACTCATTTTCCATATCAAGCTCCTCAGCAGCTGACAATTAAATCAGAAAAACTTATTTCAAATGCAAAGCCACAGGTTTCTGTTACATAAACACAGCCAACAAAGAACCTGAGAAGGTGAACAAGTATTCACACATGGAGATAAGCTGAGTTGGGATGGGGAGTAGATGAGTTGCTGTACCTAACATGATCTCTGAGTTGTGATAAACGCTGTTCAGATTCCTAAAAAAACATATATATAAAGGATATCAACAGGAATTTTCAAAAATAAGTACAAAATCAGAAAAATTATTACAACCTGAAATTCAATTATAAGATCTAAAAAGTTACAGTGTAAATGTTTCAATCTATTAAATCTTCCCCAAAACAATGTTTTATACCCTACTCAATGTGTTCATTAGTCATTCATACATTTAGAAAATAAATACTGAAAAATGGAACATATTTCTTTTACAAAAGACCTGAAGTAATTTTCCCCTTAAAAGTGAATTTTCAAAAAGTCTTAAGTAGAATGTTATTTGTACTTTTTAAACACATAACTCTATTCTTTGCTCTATCTTCCAGACTTTCTATAATTCCAGAATTTTTTTTTTTTAAACTCAAAGGAATCACTTTTATATCCCTACAACTCAATTCTATGCATTATTTTGAAAGCTAATTGTTAAGTTTTATTTGGGTAGAAAAGAAAAAAGACTGGGGATAGCATAGCTTAGTGGTAGAGGGAAATTCTAGTATCAAAAAAGAAAACATAATTATGAACAATAGGACAATGACGTGAACATTAAAAAAAACAACAATGATTACAACTACAGTTATAATCAGTTAATTCAATAATCAAAGTATTTTGAGTACCTCTGGGAAAATCTATCTCAATATCCAAATCTGGTTCATACGGTACATCAGGCATGTTGGACTGTGTCTCTGAGTCAGAGCTTTTAATGAGATCTGAACCAATTATATCACTTTCGATAATTACACCTGTAATTAATCCAGAATTTCATTAGAAATCAAAATAGAAAACTACAACAGTATCTATATTTAATCTGCAAAAGGGAACTCATTTAATTATAAATGCAATACAAAAATACTTAAAGGAAAAGGCATATAACTATTTTAACATGTAAAATACTGAAAAAACTAATTTTAACTGCATGAAAACTGTCAATGTGATAAATCTGAGCTGTCCCTTTTCAAAAGTTAATAGGTGTGCTCTGATGGTAAAATAATTCCAATATGTACTGTGAAAAATCTCATCAGAAATACACTAATGAGGGGTAAATAATTGCAATTTTCAGCTAGGTGTGGTGGCGTACACCTGTAATGCCAGTGGCTTAGGAAACTGAGGCAGGAAATTCAAAGCCAGCCAACTTAGCAAGGTCCTAAGTACTCCTCGGTTCAATCTTTGGTACAAAAAAATAAAAACAAAACAAAAAAAGAAACCCTGCAATTTTCAGATACTCTTTTTGAATTCTGACCTAGAAATCTCCATCATTCAATATATGCTTATACACAACTTCTAACGTTTCAATTGCTTGAAGTTTTTGTGCTGTAATCAGTAAGGCACAGAAATGTATTTTATCCTGTACATACTACAGTATGATTAATGGTGGAGGACAGAAAGATAAATAGACACATGCACACAAACTGAAAACAAAGGTTTCAAAAATCATTTACCCACTCTATAAAGGATTCATTGATATTCACCCCCACTTTTTTTTTTTTAAACTGGGGACTGAACCCAGAGGCTCTTTACCACTGAATTACATCCCCAGTCACTTTTACTTTTAATTTTGAGAGACTTTCACTAAATTGCTTAGGGCCTCACTAAGTTGCTGAGGCTGGCGCTGAACTTGCGATCGTCTTTCCTCAGCCTTTCAAGTTGCTGGGTTTTCAGGTGTGAGCCACTGTACCTGGCTCCATGTCATTAAAAAAAAAAAAAAAAAGAATACTGCTAACAACCCACTAAATTAATCTCACAACAACTTATCACAATGCTTCAAAAACTACTATAATTACAAAATACACTCTACATTTCGATTGTTCTCTAAGGTAAAGGGAATTAGGCATCTCATGATTCAAATAGAATGCTGGGTGTCACCAGAGGGATAAGGACAGGAATAAACTGTACTGTTCGAACAGAACTACACACAATACACTCACACAGAATCATGCTTACCATGTGGCAAGCAGTGTTCTAATAGAACGTAATCGACTTATCTTAAAATAATGCAAATTATTTTATTAAGAAGAAATTAAAACAAAATTGGGGATGAGAGTTTGTATCATTTCAAAAGCTTACTGCAGATTAGTTTTATATCTATGCTGCTCTATTAACAATCATGAGTTGGTTCTAATAGTCAAATCCTGTTATAATTAAAACAGGGAGCATAGGGCTGGGGATGTGGCTCAAGCGGTAGCGTGCTGGCCTGGCATGCGTGCGGCCCGGGTTCGATCCCCAGAACCACATACAAAACAAAGATGTTGTGTCCGCCAATAACTAAAAAATAAAAATATTAAAAATAAAAAATAAATAAAATAAAATAAAAAATAAATTCTCTCTCTCTCTCTCACTCTTTAAAAAAAAACAAAAAAAAAAACAGGGAGCATAAACCAAGTGCAATACGTGCTTTTAGCAGCTACTTGGTAGGCTAAAGCAAAAGGATTAATTAAGCCCAGGCATTTGAGCCTAAGCTGGGCAACACAACAAGACCCCCATCATCTCAAAAGCAAATCAAAAATATAAAAATAAAAACAGGAGCCAGGCCTAGTGGCACACACCTGTAATCCCTGTGGCTTGGGAGGCTGAAGCAGGAGGATGGTGAGTTCAAAGCCAGCCTCAGCAATAGTGAGGCATTAAGCAACTCAGTGAGACCCTGTCTCTAAATAAAATACAAAATAGGGTTGGGGATGTGGCTCAGTAGTTGAGTGCCCTGAGTTCAATTCCCAGTACCCACCTCTCCACCCACTGACCCCCCAAAAAAATCCCCAAGAGGATAAAAATTCCTGCATTGGAGATTGGGCTTGGCAGAAGAGGGTACTAAATGTAGATGAATGGTGCTAGATGTAGAATGGATCTCTTAATATAAAACACATTCTTGTTATTTTTTTATTTACTCCCATATCAAGTTGAAGTACAGTAAGACACCAAAACCCATGAACCACATATTGACATATTGTAGCTCACTATTGATGTTGGATGTCTCTGTTTTCTCCTCATCTTCATTCATCATATCTGTCATTGTAAGCAACTCTGTATCAAGAGGATCTGAAGAAACTTTGCTTTTTAGCTCCTCAACTGCAGCCGGAATTTTCTCAGTGCTATCCAATGGAGCAGGCAGAAAAACAGGAACGGGCACCTAATTAACCAAAGCATTTAATGTTAACGTTAAAACATTAAAAGGATCTCCCCTGCCCTCACATTCACTTTGCTACATCATCCATTTTACAATGTCATACTGAATAAAAGCTTTGCAAAGAACACATGTCAAAACTAAGATGTTACTGTAACAGGAAAGCCCAGAATATAAACATCTACTTTTTGAAATAAAATTTTGGAGAAAATAATTTTTTAGATATTTCTGTCTCCCAGGGTACAGCCAAACTCGACTGACCAGTGTTTTAAGTATTAAAAGTAATGTGAGGTGAAATATAATGTTATTTTATATGAAACTGATGTTCCAGTTTTAAACTTTATGGCTTCACAAATATTCCTTTTGAAAATGAACCCAAATATAAAACATAAATGCACAGAGCAGACAGAGACATTTGCTAAACATAAACATCTCTCTCACGGATGCGTATACATAGATTAAACAAAAAGTATGATTACCACAAAGATTCAACCAAATCTAATTGTTGAAGAAAGGTAAACATAGTTTAACCAGCTTCATTAAGCTAATAATTCCAACTACATTACTTTCCCACCCATGCCTGATAAAATCTCAAAAAAAAAAAAGAGCTTAAAATCTGACTTACAGGAACAGGAACTGTAGTAGGAACAGGAATATTCTGGCTGTACATGTGCATAGGTACTGGGATATACACAGGCACGGGAATAGGCACTGGAACATATTCTGTCTTCCAATTATCATCTAAAAACAATGCACATATGTAAAAAACAATATTAACTGGCACTTAATCACAGCTGCTCGATGTTAAACTAATTAGACAAAGAAAAATTTAACTATCATCCATTTAAAAGAAATTCGTAGTTTTTATAAGATTGCTTAAAAACAACAAAACAGAAACCATTTTTAACTTAGAAAAAAGAGAAACTATTTTGTTTCATATTTGGTGAAAGAAAGAAAGAAAGAAAAAACTTTAAAAGCAATATAAATCCAGGCACTCTACTAGCCTGTCCCTGCTGTCCCCACCAATTAAACAATTAAAATATAGACTACATAGTAAATTTGATGAAAAAATATATTTTTTGATTATTTCATTTCTTTCTGACAGGAAAGAAAGTTACCATTATAGACCATAAAGAGATGACTTCTCAGAAGTAACAACACAATTTTAGCAGGTCCAAGAAAATTTGTTGTGGTATTTTTTCACTTTTGATGTATCAGATTGGTTAGTCATAAATTATTTTAAATGATGCTACATTCAAAGTAATATTCAAAATTAGGTAAGCAAAAATCAAAATAAAACAATGAAATGACCCAAGATTTTCTCTGTAGCCTATCATTTCGGGGCAGAGGGACATATCATTCAAGTGAGTTTTGAAGTATAAGGAAGCATATAGGTCAAAATTTAAGTTACCTGTCTGACAAGATTTGGTCTGCATGTGAGGCTTACAGTAAGTAGCTTTTGTCATTGTTAAAGGTTTGCAAAGAACTGCTTTGTTCTTCATCTCTTTGTTTGGTGTTGGAGAAGGGGGTGGTGCTGAACCCTAAATAGAAGCAAAGAGAAACATTTCACTTTTTCCTCTATTTTTCATTACTCCTGAGTTAATGAATATCTGATTTCTACACCCAAAGATGGAACACACAAAAGTCAAAGGGGATAATGAAATTATACCATTCATACTAAGTTCACAAGTTTTAATCTGGGAAGATCAATGCGAATCTATCCTAACAACTGATAAAGTTATAGGAATTATTAATTCTGTAGGTCTCACTTTCAAATGATATCGTCAGCAAGCTTTTAGGAAAATATGAGAAGACAACACTACTTGAGGTACAAGAGGTACAAAATCATAGCTGTAAACCTATACTGTGAAAATAATTAAGACTCTTCAATATATCTTAATAAACATTCTTACAGTTATAATGGCTGATATTCTAGCTCCTTCTAATTACACAAAAGCTTAATATGATACTAAATTTGAAATGTAAGAAAAACAATGCGAAGAATTACCACAGGAATTGTCAAACTTTAAGTTGTATATTTCCCAAGAACTGCAATGTTAGAAACTACATCTAAAGATCTACCCATAGGGACTAATGGTAAAGTATTCTTCATACCACCTATATTAAGGAGGGAAAGTAAGTACAGAATACTTATGCAGCCAATCCTAATTATTCAGGGTACTTATGTTCTATATAGTTGCCCTGAATGCTGAATTGGTGAATATTAAACTGCTGCTACAAAGAGGAATGCAAGGTTACCAAAGCACATTTTCATTAACTATTCAACACTTAACCTTGCTTAAAGACACTTTAATATGGACTAAGGCATTATCCAACAATAAAATTTTGAATGCAAAGTTTTCACCGTAAGACAGTGTTCAATTTCTAGAGTGAAGCAGTTGTGGAACGAATCCCAAAATACTTCAGACACCATCCATGCCTTTTCATCCTACCTTCTATGGTAGGACATACAACTCAAGTTTTCCTCTTGAAGTGTTTTAACCTCTGTATGTCATTGGGGGTTTGTACTTAAAAGTTGTTCTTGGCATTGGTGCACAATGGCAAAGTTGTACAAAACTGAATTATTTAAAGCCAAGGGTTTTGAAGACTATTTTCAGGTTTGTTTGCCAACAACCTTGTAAAAAAAACAAGCCAGTCTCATTAGTATTGAAAACTAGTTCTCCCACATAACCCTTATACTGTATAACATTTGGATAATAGATGTAGTGTACTGATCCCCAGAACCCACCTCATCTTCAAGTTCAGTTCTTAACATGTTTCAAACTGAAAAGCTCACGATGTTGCAACAATGTTATTTGCTATGCTTTTTGTAATGGGTCATTATCTCATATATCCACAAATTTTGTTGCAGTAGGTGTTACTTCAGCTTTTGGAGTGATCGGCAAATTTGTTCTTCCTTTCTCTGGTTGTACTGTTGATTCATTAATACTGAATTCATATCAATTGCATTCTAACTTATGCCTGAATGAGACTTATTATCTAATACACATATTTTCTCCATAACGGACATTACAGCTTTCTTGTATTCAGGGATACTTGATAGCACTTCCACATCATACTTGTGGACCCTGGGAAATAGCAAAATTACAAACAAAAAGCACCAAAAAAATAAAGCACTAATTAAATTGTAAAAAGGACATTTGTGCACAACATGAGAGCTGAAATGGGAAGGCACAGCATTGTCTTGATCTATCTCAACTGGAACACATGTATCAGGTGACTTAAAAATTTTTCTGCAAATGATTCTCAAAGAACACTACATATTAATTTAGGATTACAAGAAAATTCTGCAAAATAGACAAATTCACAAATACAGAACCACAAATAATGAAGATTGATCATACTTAAAATTTTTTTATCTGTGACTTCTTCCAGCCCTCCTAGAAGATCTTTGTTATTGCGGACTGAACCCAGGGGTGCTTAACCATTGAGCCCTTTTTATTTTTTTGAGACAGAGTCTCACTTAAGCTGCTTGCTTAGGGCCTTGCTAAATTGTTGAGTTTGGCCTCAAACTCGTGATCCTCCTGAGTCACTGGAATTACAGGCATATACCATCATGCCCCACTGTGAGGGTTTTGGTGTTTTTTTTTTTGAAGGTATGGAAGGATGTGAACTGTTTATATAGCAGGTAGCCCATTAGTTACAAATTAGTTACGAATAATATATATGACCAATGAGGCTGGCACAAAGATGAATTTATGCCAGATTTATCAAATGTACTAATCAGATCTAAGAGAGTTCTGTACAAGGAGCTAGTGAACTTGGTGCTAACACTACTGCTGTGGAGACCTGGGGCAAGTCAACCTCCTTGAGCTCTTTGATTTTATACTTGAGAGGAAAAACTTACCAAAAGTATTTACTATATACCAGGCACTGGGTAAACTTTTTCTAACTGAAATAACAGGGAAGTCCCAAATCACAAATATCCTAGAACTGCTTAATGTTCCACCCTTACCATTCTGCAAATATTACTTCATATCAATGAACTATGCTACCTGATGAAAAAACATAAGACTCCAACCTCTGCTGTAGAATATATTTTGCTTTACTGCTTGTCAACAAGTGGGATCTATAGCTACTTATGCTGAATATGGAAGGATCCAAACTAATGAAAATTATAATGACAAAATCTACCATCTGTTGAGTGCCTGTTATGTGTCAGGAACTATGTAAAACAGCAAAATCTTATTTCATCATTTTAAACACTGCAAGAGGCAGGTCTCTATCACTACCATTTTAAAGATGAGGAAACAGGGGATTAGGAGTTACATAATCTGTCAAGGGTCACAAAGTTAAAAAGTTCTGAAATTAGAATTCGGATAGATTCATTTGATGTGAAAGCCGATATTATTAACCACCATACATACTACTACTATGAGGTCTATAACAAAACAGCTACAATGTTCAGTATTAGTATGTGACAAACCTGATGTGGGTACAATTTTCATCTTGATCTTACAAATAAGGAAACATACAACAACAGTAAAATAACTGGCCGCAAAATTATCTGGCTACACTTTGAGGCATATGGGTGCATATTCCAAAGGTTTACAAAGGAAAAATGGAAGGGCACTTAATAATACAAATGCAATAGTCACAATGGCACCCTGACTTTCCTTTCTCTTCAAAAATGCACCCCCCATCTCTGTCATATAATGCAATTTAAACGCTGTGGGCAGAGAATGATGTTTAACATTGTGCTGGGAGAAATCATTTCTTGAAACCTTGGTCAAAACCTTGCACCTCTGAAACAGGGTTAAAGAAGTGCCTAATTGGCTGACTGCACAAAGATAAAAAATAAAAGCTGAGCAAGGTAATCCTAGCAAATGAGGTAGGCTAAAGCAGGAGGATCACATGAAAGTTCAAGGCCAGCCTTGGCAACTCAGTGAAACTGCCTCAAAATAAAAAGGGCTAGGAATGTAGCTCAGTGGTAGAGCACTTGCCTAGCATATGCAAGGCCTTAGGTTCAACCAGCAGGACCATTTAAAAAAGGAGGTGGGGGAGAGGAAAAATCATTTTTATATTCTTTATCAAGGGTGAAAATACCTGGTGTTAACACCAGATAATTCAACTGAATACTTTAAGTTCTTCTGATTCTCTGACTTAAAAATGTTATTTCACAAAGAGTAGAAAGGGGAAAGCAAAGAGAAAAAAGCACCCTTGCTTTTCTAGGACTACATCCAGTTATTAATATCAAAACAAACACCGAACAGAATGAATGTAAAAACACTGATCTTTCATCTATAGTCATCCTTTAGTATGGTGGAGGGGGCTGATTTCAAATCCCTTATATAAACATAAACTGCTCTATTTGTCTAAAACCTAACACACACATCCTCCCACGTACTTTAAATCATCAAGATGACTTATAATATCAAATACAGTGTAAAAGCTATATAAATAATTGTTATACTATTTTGTTTAGGGAATAAGGGAAGGGGAAAAAATGTTTGTGCGTGTTCAACACAGACACAACCAGCATATGCCTAACTATACAGTGCAAGACAACAGGCAAACAATACTGGAGTACTAGAGAGAGACAAAGTATCTAGGAAATGATAGGAGGCTATAGCACGGTGTGCCTACAACATCATTTCATTCATGTGAATTCAGCAGAATGTCTGGCATATGGCAATTTTGTTTCTTGAAACTTTCTGGAATTCTCCATTATTTTCAATCCTAGTTTGATTGAATCTGCAGATAGGGAACCCAAGGATATAGAAGGTCCATTGTGTAAGGTGATTCTCAATCTCTGCTTACATATTAGAATCACCTGAACAACTTTTCTAAAATAATAATTTCTGGGTTGGAAACAAGATATTAGAAGTCCTTGAAAACCTACTAGGTGATTCTTACTATAGCCAGGAACTAAAAACTAAAACCACTCACTCATCTAGTCTTTTTTACCACAGCAACCACTAGCCCAGAGACTAATTGTGATGCCAATTAGTGATGACTCCTGAAGGGCTTCCCTTTGAATAAAGATGCTAAAAATTCCAGCAAACAAAGCATAAAGAGACAGTGCCTCTGTTCTTCAAAGTGTGGCAAAAGCATTACTTTTGCTCTTTAGCAGTCAATACATACAAAAGGCCACTTTCAATTACAAAACTCACGGTAATACCAGAGCAGAATTTGATGCAACACCAAAAAGGGAGAAGGAAAAAAAAAAAAAAAAGACTAAATACAAGATAAAGTGGGAGGAGGAAAAAAAGGACACATGGTATTATTTCTCAAATTTAAAAACTCACAGTTCCTAACACCAACATAGAGCATCAGATCTCTACTTTAAAAATACATATCTGGTTCAGTCTATCCTTTCAGTCTCACTTTCCATCATTCAATCAAACATCCCCTTCCAAGGTTGGCCCCAATGTATAGTTCTGTCAAATACATGTGTGCTGTGCACATTACTATTCCTCCTACTTTTCATACTATCTACCTGAGAATCTCCTATCCATCTGTTTGCAGTCAGCTTATTCATTCTTTGGGAACCATATATAGCACATCATCTCAAGCATATATTATAAGAACTTCAACTCAAATGCCATTGATATGTCTATCTTCCTCATATGGCAAGAGGCTGGAATTAATTCCACTTCTGTTTCCTAGTATGTATGAAAGTCTCTGGTATCAGCTGAATACTTCCAATGTCTCAACAAAGGAAATAAGAATAGCTTATTATTATAATCACATTACATTGTCCTAATTATTTTTCCCTAACATTATAATATCACAAACTGAACACTCTATTTAAGCAATACTTACTGTCATTTTGGTTCTGGATGTCTGACAGCCCTGATCTAAAAAATAAACAAACAAACAAACAAAAAAACTTAAATAAGACAAATATCAATTTTAGAATTGAAGATGTTACTGAAGAAAATATTTAAAATTAGTTTAAGAATTTAAAATTTAAGTATAGTAATACAGATTTACTAGGTAGTTAACTCTTTTCTCATTTTTCCACCTCTGAATATAACTGCTTTGGGGAAAATCCTGTTTGTAGATGTAGTTCTTAAATAAAATAAAAAGTAATAGCTTCTAGAGGGATTTTGTTCCATTCAGCCTACCCCAGGCACATATAATTTGATAAACCTGTTTTCATTTAAAGTTACAAAATGCCACGTGGTTGATAGGAGATTTTTTTAAATTTTTGTTATAATTTTATTCAGCTTCTGTCTGGTCCCACTAGGCCCTATTTTTTTTTCAACTAGCAAGAAAAAAACTGTATCTATTAAAATATCACATGGGGTTCCTCCTTCTAGAGAAACCATGGAATTTAAGTTGCTATTAAGCCATCTCCAAAATCAACTATTCATTATCAGTGCTTTAGATTCATTCAACACTAAGAAAATAAACTGATTCACAGGATTTTAAAGTTCCCACCTAAATTACTACATACCATAATGTAAATTTTCAGGTCCTTTCTGAGTTGTCATGTTGGGCTCATTTTGTTGACAATAAAAACGTAACAAGCAGTGTTGATCACAAAAGTGTTTCATTTCCCCACGCCACTGCACTCGCTCTTTAAGAGTTCCTTGAGATTTACAACAGTCACACCTTGCAGCCTTAAATTAAAAAGAAATGACTTCAGATGTTTCGAATCACAATATTTAAAATACCACACATATAAATTTATCAATGATTATTGTCAAATGTGACAAAATAATATCTGATAAAGAAAAAATATCAGGTCATACCAACAATAAAATTCTCTCTCTCTCTCTCTCTCTCACACACACACACACCAAAAAAAAAAAAAAAAAAAAAAAAA
>NW_025999943.1:10987818-11024426 GCF_001458135.2 Marmota marmota marmota
AAAAAAAAAAAAAAAAAAAAAAACAAGAAAAAACTAATATAGTGGGCCAAAGGGGACTTAAAGTCTGACTTTTTAAAAGTAGATTTTCATACAAATTACAGTAAATAATTTTTAATATCAAAGAAAAAAGTAGATTTTCATAACACACACACAAGAGTTGAGGAATATGATGCCAATCCCCAAAAACCAAATGCCGAATGTTTTTTCTATTATAAGGAGGCTGATTCATAGTGGGGTTGGGAGAAGGAGCATGGGAGGATTAGAGAAACTCTAGATAGTGCAAAGGGGTGGGAAGGAAAGGGAGGGGGCAAAGGGGTAGGAAAGATGATGGAATGAGATAGACATCATTAGCCTAACTACAAGTATGAAGACACAAATGGTGTGAATATACTTTGTATACACCCAGATATGAAAAAATGTGCTCTATATGTGTAATATGAACTGTAATGCATTCTCTCATATATATCAAATTTGGGTTGTGGCTCAGTGTTAGGGCACTTGCTTAGCATGGATGAGGCACTGGGTTCGATCCTGAAGACTACATAAAAATAAAGTCACAGTGTCCATCTATAACTGAAGTGTGTGTGTGTGTTTATTTATTTATTTGTTTGTTTATTTATTTATTTATAATGCTATACCAAGTTATAAAGAACTGAAATGCAAAATAATGTTTTGTTTTGTTTGGCAGGGAAGAGTACTGGGTATTGAACTGAGAGGTGCTTAACCACTGAGCCATATCCCCCAGATATGAGACAGGCTCTCGTGGAGTTGCTTAAGGCCTCGATAAATTACTGAAGCTGCCTTTGAACTTACAATCCTCCTGCCTCAGCCTCCTAAAATGCTGGATTACAGGCCTGCACCACCACACCTGGCTGAAATGCAAAATAATTTTAATGAAAAGTATCCAGGACTGGGCCTAAAATTTGTAGATTTTAAAAACAAATGTTACTATATTTATAATTACAATATTTATTAAGGTAGTTTGTTAAAAAACTGGGCAAAGTCTGAATTTATTGCCAAAGTAATAAAAATCTAGATTTACTTGCCTTATAGTACCAATCCTGAAATTTTTTACAGCAGTCTTCACTGCAGAAATCTCTCACAACACCATCAAGTTCTTTAGTTGCTCCCTTCTTACACAGCTGAGAACAATAGTTGCAGGTAACACACCTTAATCCTAAACGCCTTGCAAAATCCTGTTTGTATAATAGTTTGCAGCCTGAAAAATATAAGTTTTAAATATTAAAACAAAAAACACATGAAAAGTAGATCATTAGTTTTAGGAAGTATCTAATAAATTCACATATAAGTCCTTTCTCTCCCAGTCAAAACTCTAAAATCTATCAACACCAACCTGTAAAAACTGGAATAGAATATGGAATATTCTATTATTATAATATTCTATTATTCAAAAACATTTAATGTGTTGGTTCAAACAATACTTTAAGATATTAAAATCTAGTAATATCTCAGAACTATTTTTTAAAATTTTTTTAGTTGTTGATGGATCTTTATTTTATTCATTTATTCTTACGTGGTGCTGAGAATTGAACCAGTGCCTCACACATGCGAAGCTCTATCACTGAGTGCTCTATCACTGAAGTGCTCTATCACTGAGCCACAACCCCAGCCCAGAACTATTTTTATTTGCTCCATTAAATAGAATCTAAGTATCAGAGAAAGCAAAACACAAACAAGCATTTTAGAGAAATGAATAATGCGGAGTGCTAACAGGCTCCAAGTAAATTTACAGACATGTTCAGCTAGCTAGGTAAGCATTTTAGTCAAATTTTCTAGCTTACCTGTTACCCTACATCAATCCTTCCAAGAAGTACAAATGGTTTACTGACTTGTCCAGAGAAAATCCTATTATCTATTCTCTTAATAACTTCTTTTACTTAATGCATATAAGTATTAAGAATTTTCACAAATCTAATAAATGCCCTATAATATCTGAGGATTAAATGATCTTCCATATTGTACTCATGATTGTGCTACGTAAGTAGAATGACTTTTTATTCATTTATGTATCTAATGAAATCCTACCCATCCTATAACAACAAGCACAAAGGACACCTCCACAACAAATTGTCCTCAACTTAGTTTTAAATTATCTTTCCTACTTGTGAACATGAATTGCAATTTTTTTTTGTTTTTTGTCTTTGGGGTTTTCTTGTTTGGGTTTGGTTTTTTGTCTCTTGTTTTTTATTTTAGGTACTGGGGATTGAACCCAGAGGCATTTAACAACTGAGCCTCATTCACCCCCCACCCCCCCGCTTTTGTGGATAGGGTCTCACTAAATTCCTCAGAAGCTTGCCAAGTTTCTGAAGCTGGCTTCACCATCCTCCTGCCTCAGCCTCCCAAACTGCTGGGATTGCAGGTGTGCGTCACCACACCTGGCATGAATTGTAATTTTTTATGTAATAAATTTTCAATCATTAGTATTAAGACTTTTCTGTTATTTTTGAATTACTTCAAAGTACTTTTAAAAATTTACCTTTATTTACTTTATCTACTTAGATTTTGGTGGTAATACTAGGTATGTTACTTCTGAGGTTTGAGCAGAAAACTAGGTGGAGTAAGAGAAAGCAAAAAATGGCATTTCACAGGGAAAAAAAACACATCCTTTTTAACTTCTTATTACCCATCTAAAATCTTAAGTCCTTCCAATAGAAAATTATGCTCTTACATGTCAATCATCAGTCTGCTACTCTCTAATAATTTTAGTAAAATACATATGAAATATAAGTTCATTGACGTATGTGAACAATTAACATCAATGTGTTCAGACCTGTGAACCAGGAAGACTGTTATTGCACAAAAACTTAGGTGTAAAAAGAAAAATTTAGAATTAATCTTAATATTTTAGGATTTATCATTTTTCATTATACCTTTATTCTTAAACAGTAGTAAAACATGGTTGCCTTTAATTCTAGGTGAAATGTACCAATTAAACCTAAATAGAATGCCTTATTTTATATATAGTACCTTCTTACAAACATAAAATATTAGATGTGAAAAGTATATATAATTGGTGCCACTAGTTGAATGGCCTCATAAATCTTACTGACTTTTCATTCCCTATTGCTAGCATCAAGAATTTTCCAACCTTTCTCTTGCCCCAAACTAGTAATAGAAATCCATAGAATAAGTAGATCTAGAAAAAAAAAAATCATCACTGGAAAACAATAGGTGAAGATAGAAGATAGGAAAGCTAAAAGCTCAGTGACTTGAGCCAAAGACAGAATAAAAAGTGAAAGCCAGCTTAGAATAAGAATGTGACATTTGAGAAATACATGACAAGAGCACAAAAAACCCACAGCTACAATCCTGGTTCATATCTCTGGAAAGGCAGGTTTAGAGTTCATTTCTATAATCTGCTGCCTGGCACCAGAGCAGCAAAAACTAAAGAAGAGAAGAAAGGAAATTCTTGAATATGCCTATAACAGAACCCAGAATATCTCCCAGGCAACCCAAATTAAAAACTTAAAATTTTCCCACTGTAATGCTGTTGCTGTAAAAATGTGGATTTTTTTCTCTCAGATTAAGTGTTCCTTATCTGAAATACATAAGGACCAATTGGGTTTCAGGTTTTAGAGTTTGTTTGTTTTACTATTCTCAGATTTTACTGAGCTTCTCTAATACAAAAATCCAAAATCTGAACTACTCCAAAATCCAAAATTTTAGGAGCATCATGTTGACACTTAAAAAGTTTTGAATTTCAGATTTTCAGATTAGGGATGTTCAACCTATATATTGAAAACCTTTGAAGGCTAGGCAGTAAAAAAAAAAAATGCCAGGTAGGCACATGAAGCTAATGAACAACTGTTCTAATTCACTTAGAAAACAAACTTTCAGGCCACAATGTATAGGTTCAGAGATGGCATGGTATCATAATGCTTATATTTGAGTCTCAAAACTTCCTTGTAATGAAAAAGTGGTTACCAACATTTTAGAGAGAAAACCTTGAGGCCCAGAGGTCTAAAATACATACAGAATATAACAAAATAAGTAAAAAAGTAAATTCAATTTTTTTTTGTTCAGCTATATTAAAAATTGTGCAGCTGGACATAGGTACCCATATATTTTTAAAAATACTTTGGCAAAAAAAAAACATTAAATATCAATAAAGTTATGAACAACACTGTATATACACTTGCCTTCACTACAGAAAGGTCTCTTAACGCCAGAGAAATTTACTGTTTCATGAAGAGTCTTCTCCTCTTGACAGTATTCGCAATATGTAACTATGCAATGCAACTTCTTATAGTCATCTGAACAAGTTTTGCTGCAGAACTGATGCACTTTGTTCTAAATGCACAATGGGAACCTTGGTGAGTATATGACAACCACCTCAATAACAAATTTCAGAAATAAACAAGCTACTTTTATAGAAACAAAGTTAAATCATTTACCTATTTTAATATAGTATCCTTGGGTATACATTTCCTATAGGCCACAGACACCTAGTTTAACCAATTCACTGCTAAATATAAAACAGCTCTACAAAATTCAACACCATTAATCACGCTGAAACAGTGAAAGTATCACTATAATAAGATGGCAATCTGATATTTCTAACAGAATTTGATAAACAGGAAGGAAACAATAGAACATGAGTAAGTTACAGAAAGATGAGAATTATGGTACTGATAACATTTTCAGTCAAAAAGAGATTTGTTTTTTGAGTAGATTCAATCACCTTTCTGTCACACCATGATACATTCCTGTAACAGATCTATCACAGCCAAAGTATTCAATTTGGTGCTATCCCATTGTGTGCTGTGAAACTTGAGACTGAGTTGGTTTTTCCTTGATTAGAACACGATTTACTAATTATTATTTATCCTGGCCCCAAACCCATAATAGCCAAAGCTACTTTTCAAATACCCAGTCAGGTAGTTATAAATAAACAAATGAAAGCTACCCAGAGGCAGGTTTTTTTTCCTCCCATTATTAGTGGAGGATACAGGTTACGTCTAAAACATCTACCTAAGAAATCTGAAGATCAAAATAAGCAAGGTGAAAGAGCCTAGGTATAAACTCAAAATAGTTAAGATAATCATCCATGGAAAGTTGCACCCCACCTCCCACCAAAAACAAGTTGCCCCATTATAAATATGTAACTCATAAGAGGAAAAAGGCAACAAAGAAACCACAACTGCCAACATGGAATAAGTAGCAGCAAGGGGAACTGAACTCTCAACATCCTGAAGGACAAGACAAGCTCTCCTTCAGCCTGCTTTCAACACTTGCATCCATGTAAATAAAAGCAACACACCAAGATTCCAAAAGTTGGGGAGCACTAACAGGTACATGGTGGGAAGGACCTCATTTTCATCTAGTATTAACAAATTCGATCTAAGATCTTCATGTCCTAACTGACAATATTTTATGTGCTTACTAATTGCTTTCCTCATTCCCTCATTCCTTTATTCTCTCTTCTTGGGTCTTCAACACTTTTTCTGCTATTACTTAAAGAGGGTATTAATGCTAAAAATCATCACTGGATGCCAACAACAGTCTCAAAAAACCAACTGATTTAAATGCTCTGGAGAAGCACCAAACAAAATAATAAACTAAAAAAATTTCTAGGCACTGAAGTGATGAAATTTCAGATTTCCAACTACTTTAGAAATCACAAAGTTCAGTTTTCGGTACCACTTTTCACCTAAGACTTCAGATACTGAGTGACCTGCCAACAATTACTAGTAAATTTTTTCTCAAGGCAATCCGTTGTTAGTTCTAAATCTTGTGCAACATTTTATTACCACCTTCCACCCCATACTGTCCTCAAAAGAATGAAAAGAAAGGAAGACCAAAGGTAAGCTTTGCTCAAGAAACCAATGGGCAATCACAGCAGCTTTGTCCATTTATCCATCTCCTACTGCCCCTTATGGAAATAAAAATCATTCCCGGAGGTGCTAATGGCAAAAGGACACAGGCAAAGTTAAATTAAGTACACGGATAAAGGTACCAGTGATAAGGAAGGGAAAATAAAGTTAATGTTAAGACCCATACTCCTCTATTCTTTTATGGAAACAATTCATACAACATTAAATGACAATGTGGTATGACTAACAAATCCTTATTTTTATAGGTACTGACCAGAATGTATTATAGCTCTGAGTTAATATTTATGAGACCAAGGAGAAAAATAGAAAGAATTGTCATACAAGATGCTCTAGGTAAGCAACTAAACAAAGGAGAATTCTGTACTCTCTTATGGGCATAATATATTGCAAATATGACTTCAAAAATTTTTGCTTAACCCATAAAGAAATAGCTTGGGTTGATTCTACTCCCACATAAGTACATAAGCCAATCATCACAAAATCTGAAAAACATGCCTACTAAGAAATAGGTCTTCTTATGAAAATACTAGTTATTTTACTTAATTTTCATTTTAGCACTAGATAATATACATAACAAAATGTGACTTGCCTCCCATTCCAGGATTTCTGGTTTTGAACAAAAGGAATTTTTACAGTAGTTGCATTTCAACTGAATATCACTTGGTGCTACAAATTGGCCATTTGGAGATGACTGCATGCTTAGAGCCTAAAATAAAAAATAAAATAGACTGAGCCTGGCGTGGAGAATTACTACTTATGATTACTATGAAAAATCTAATGTGTATAGAAAGTCATATATATCTGTTAAATATTGTTGCAGCACACAAAACTATATTTCTGAATTTTGTTTTTAAAAATTATGCTAACACACTGTTTTATACAATTGAAATTTATTCTTTTTATACCAAAGGATTACTATTTACCTAAAATTTTAAAATATATACAGGAAAAAAGAAAATACAATTCAATTATGGTTTATCTTCACTTGAAAATGTAAACAATAATATTGAGGTTAATTGCTCAAGTTCTGAACTAGCAAATAAAAGAAAGAAAGAAACCAAAAAGCCACAAAATTAAAAAAAAAAAAAAACAGGTCTTGTTTTCTCCAAATATCTAATTTACTAATGATCTGTCTCACTGCATCACTACCTTAATTTTCATTTCAAGTCCATCAGTGATGTTACAACCTATGTTACTATTCACACTAGGAATTTATTTATTTTAGCTTTTTTACTTAAAAGAAAAAAAATTTTAGTTGTAGATGGGACACAATCCACTTACTTATTTATTATTTATTTAAAATGTGGTGCTGAGGATTGAATCCAGTGTTCCATGTGTGCTAGGAAACACTTTACCACTGAAGCTACAACCCCAGCCCCTTATTATTTTTCTTACAGTTAAAACAACTTACAGATTAAGATAGGACACAAGCATAGATGTTTTTAAACATTATTTTCTAATTCTTAATCTGAGTGGTAATTAAACTGGTATATAATTAACATTCTTTTGAGCCACATCACATATTACACATACATATTATATATAATCTGAAGGTACAGTGGAGGAAAAGATCTTTTTCATTTTTAAACATCTGTATGCACTACAACACAATTAAAGTCTGTAGAAAAAAATACAATATAGCAGATTTAAGACATTAGTATCAGGTGAATACTAAAAGTAAAATGAAAAAAAAAAAACATTATCCTTAGAGGTACCAAAAGAATTGAACCTCCTCAAGGTTAACTATTCTTTTAAAACAAATGGTGTACATTATGGTCTGAATGTCTACAATCCTCCCAAACTCAGATATTGAAATCCTAACTTTCAATGTGACAGAATTAAGAGGTGTTTGGGCCATCCTATTGACTTTGTTAGTGCCTTTAAAAACCATCTAATAAAGGAGCTTGTTTACTCCTTCAACCACATGAAGACATATGAGAAGACACCCCACTGAGAAAAGGGCCTTCACAAGACAAAAATCTACCACAGCACTATCTTGGAATTCCCAGCCTCCAAAGCTGTGAGAAATACATTTCTGTTGTTTATGACCTATGCATATTTTGTGATATTTTATATATATATGTATATATATTAAAATATTAAAATATTATATTTTGTTATAGCAGCCAAAGAATACTAAACTGTTCTCTTTCAAAAGGAAAAGCACCTAATAAAGACACAAAGTTCAAATACATGGTTTGCTTTCAAGATTAAATTTTAAAAAAAAAATGTCGCCTTTCTGTTTAACAACTTTTTATTATTCATATGCCAACAGCAATAAGGCTGTATATAGAATTATCTGGACGCAATCTTCAAAATTAAGAGCCTAAATTAAGTATTTCTTTAAAATATACAAAGACAGGGTTATATCAAATCATATAGTTTCAATTAAAAAAATTAGTTAAAACATTTTCAATTACCAGTTCAGTTTACCCAACATCAAAAAGACAGTTTAACATCTGACAAGCAGCATACACACTGTCCTTTTCTCCTTGAATTAACCATTATTCCTTAATTTCTAGTTAAGAAAAGCTAAGCAAAAAAAAATTACTAAAAGAACTTATCAAATGGCCATGATCTCAACTTCTAAAATAAAAGTTTAGTCTTGAATGTGACTTATCATCTTAATTTAGTGAGTATATAACTTAACAAAAACATTCACTTGGCTGAATTCAAAGCAACCTAAAATTAAATGAGTTTATAACTGTTGCAGTAACTTAAGTGACTATATTTTCAGGTTAATATACATAGAGCACAGTACCTGGAATAAAGTAGAATGTTGGATGAATTAACTCATGAAGCATGGCTTTATGCACTGGTTTGAATCTTTGGGCAATACCCTGAAATTTTCACATACAACAGGTAAACCTACTAGTACTACCTAACTAATGCGTGAATCCCCTCTAAACTATGCCTTTCTTTCCAGTGGTCAACAAGGTTAAATCAACACTATCTCCTGAGATTATCCGTATTCCAACTCTGAAGAACTATGTCAGAAAGTACATTATATTTACCAACACAAAATATGGCTCCCTGAAATTGATCCTATATTACATTTCCAAGCTAAATAAACCTACATACTTCACTCATCACAGAACAGAATTCCCCTTCAGATTCACATTTTATTCAAACCATCTAATAGGAAAATACTGTACATGGAGCAATGAGTTCAACTATATTAAAATTTCTTTTCCTTTTAAATGAGTTCAACTATATTAAAATTTATTTTCCTTTCTATTATTGTAACAATTCAAAAGTCAATCACATTCTTGTGGGTGAAAGAAACTGGTAAAGCCAAGTCTTCTATGACTCATTCTAGAATCTTCACCCTCCCATTTGATCCTCAAAAAATCTACATAAAAATTAACAGATAACAAGGATAAAAGAATATTGCACTGATTATTTTCTATGCGTATTTAATTGGGGTTGGGGGTTATGCAAAATAAATAACAAACCTGGAACTTAGCCACACAACTGGAATTGCAAAAGTTATACAGTTTTCCATCAGGCATTGTGGCTTGGTATTGAGGTAAAGAGTTTCGCTTACAAAAATGGCAAATAATTCCCAAACCTAGGAAAGAAAAGGTACATATCTGATTTCTTTATAAAGTAATAAAAGTTTTTTTTAAACTTACAAATGACATTTAAAATCCTAAAAATAGAATCTCCTATAAACTATTTCTTTTATATTTGTGCCTTAAATATTCAAGATTATTTTTTAAAATACTGTCATATATGAAGAGTACTTCAATAAACTGGAATGATCAAATAATTACAAGTTTGCAGTAAATGGTATGATAATAATAAATTTAAGTTCAAAAAAGTAGTTTAAAAACAAGTATAAAATCAAAATTATAGAGCAGTTACTTTTTGAGGAAAAAAATTAAAGTTCTTTAACTTTTCAAATACCTGAAACTTACTTTGTGATTTTGCATATTTTGTCTTGTGACTATTCATGCAAGCGGTTGAACAATATGGCTCCATATATCCATTAGGACCTATACACTGAGTCATATCAAAAAACCTGCACTGAGTTCGGCATCCAGTACAAGTTGTCAGTTTTCCATATTTCTAAAATGTAAAACATAAAAAGGTCATCTTTTTAAAACCACATATGAACTAAGAAAAACATAGTCCTATTTCTCATTACATCTTTCATCTCTATAAAACACTTTTGTTAATCTCTTATCAGTTTTAGAAGTCTTCATCTGGATTCAAAGAATTTGCTGCAACAATTGCTATATTAGGTTCAAACCAAGAATGGTTGTTAGGTAACTGTTCTTCAAAAATGTTTTCACTAACTTAGTTTAACAGAATCCCTCCATACACATAAATAAAAACTGAAAATCTAGAAAAAGCAGGGTTTTTCTTTTTAACGCTTCTTTTATTATTTGACAGAAGAAATTAAAGACTTAATAATCAAAAGTACTTCAAAGCAAGAATTTGAAAACTTTTAAATCCTTTTTCCACTGAGCAACTATGGTTCCAAGTTTTGTTTTTTGTTTTTTTTTGGGGGGGGAGGGGGCGACGGAACGTAGCTTAAAAAACGATTAAGCAGCCAGGCACACTGGCACATGCCTGTAATCCCAATGGTTTAGGAGGCTGAGACAGGAGGAGGATCCAGAGTTCAAAGCAATTTAGTGATGCCCTAAGAACTTGTCACTAAATAAAAATATAAAAAAGGGCTGGAGATGTGGCTCAGTGGTTAAACGCTTCTGGTTTCAATCTCCAGTGTGCACACACACACAAACACACAAAAGATTATAATCATTTATGTATATGTAAAAACCTCACAGGTCATGGTAACATATAAAAAAAATTTAAATGAAAAAGTTTAACATTCAAAATGATTTCTTATTATTAAAGTCAATATAATCAATTAGTAGATTATAACACTAATACTTTTGGCATGGAGAATTGATTGACAGTGAAGTAACTTGAAAGAAATAAGATAGAGTAGGAAAGTAAGACCAAAGAGGATGCTTCAAAAATTACCAGGACAGGGGCTGGGATTGTAGCTCAGTGGTAGAGCACTTGCCTAACATGTGTGAGGCACTGTATTCAATCCACAACACCACATAAAAATAAATAAAGGTATTGTGTCCATCTACAACTAAAAAATATATATTTACATTTAAAAATTTACAAGGACAAAAGAAATACTGTGAAAATACATACAGTCTTACAAATATACAATTCAGATAAACTGGTATGTCTATATTTTAAAAAAAAAATTTCACAATCACAATTAAAAAAAACTATGGAGCTGGGCATGGTGACACACATCTAGTTTAGTTAGGAAACTGAGGCAGCAGGATTGCAAGTTTGAAGCCAGCCTCACAAANAAAAAAAAAAAAAAAAAAAAAAAAAAAAGGAAAGAAATGAATCAAAGCAAACATGAAAAGCAAGTTTTTAATCCATTTTGTCCATCGTCCCAGATGTGGAACACCTATAGAAATTGAGCAACAAATACACCACTTATATATATATGTGAAACTCTAAAATAATGTTTTTACAGTTCTAGTCTCTTAAAAAAGTGAATGATTTGATCATTTGAAACTATTTTTAAATTCATTGTGAAAATGCTTAAACATTACTGAAAAAGTTACTTCTAATGTTGAAATGAACAAAATATTATGTACACAGCTCATATAATATAAAAATGTATTCATGAAAGTATTTTCTAAAATGATATTATCATTTTATTTCAAGGAATGCATATATTTAAAATTATCATGGGGCTGGGACTGTGGCTAAGAGGGAAGGCGCTCGCCTTGCATGCATGAGGCACTGGTTCGATCCTCAGCACCACATAAAGATAAAATAAAGATATTGTGTCCACCTCATAACTAAAAAAATAAATATTGAAAAAAATTTTAAAAAATAAAATTATCAATGCTCCAAAACAGCTGTTCTATAAATAGGAGACTGGGACAATGTATACTGCACAGTTATGTGTGATGTACTGCACTACTGCCTGACAAACTATGTGTTCCTACTTGTGGTTATTTGTGCTTTCATACATAAATTACCCTCCATAAGAAACTACTGGTCAATTGATGAAGATTTGGGTATATCTTTCATTAAAAATGCAGTGTCAAGGGGCTGGGATTATGGCTCAGCAGTACAGTGATCATCTAGCATGTGCGAGGCCCTGGGTTCGATCCACAGCACCACATAAAAATAAATAAACTAACTACTTCTAAAAAATAAATATTTAAAAACTTTTTTTAAAAAGTCCAGAAATCATTTAAAGAAGATGAAAAGATCATATACTTTTCAACAATAATGAATGGCAAGAGAACACTGAAGATAATGGTCTTAAAATTCATCTTCTAATAAATATGATTTAAAAGTCATGCATGAGGTCTGGAGATATAACTCAGCAATAGAGCATCTTCCTAGTATGTACAAAGCCCTGGGTTCAATCCCCAGTACCAAAAAAAAAAAAAAAAAGAGTCATGCATGAAAGTAACTATTTTGAAGTATGTCTGACAGTGGATAAAATGATGTCAGATATTCCAAACACAATTCACTCAAACAATTTATAGGAGGTAAGTCCATAAGATTTGGTTATAATTTCTAAACACTGCAGTTATTGGGATATTGCTATAACATTAACTTGTACTGTGAAAAAGTGCTCAAAAAAGACCCAACAATGATCTTTTGCTTGGAAATAAGGGTGTTCTGCTGGAGGTATAGCTCAGTGATAGAATGCTTACCAAGCATGAGGTTGTGGATTTAGGTCCCCAGAAGCCACCAAAAACAAACAAACAAAAAGCCCACACAAGCAACTTCCATCAATATAAAGAGAAGAATAATTTTCTTAGCATGCATAAATAGAACACGTATGAGAAGATAGTTGCTTACATGGCAGTAATGTCCTTACACACTTAAATATCACCTAGAGAAGACCTAAGTTTTACTTTCCAAAATGGAAATTAACTCATTCTTCAATCTCTAAGCCTCAAAAAGAAACTTATTAACAGCAAAGAAATAGTAACAAAGAACAAATAAGAATGGCTATATAGACTGGGGTTGTAGCTCAGTGGCAGAGCACTTGCCTAGCATGTGAGGCACTGGGTTCAATCACATAAAAATAAATAAACTTTTTTTTTTTTTTCTCTTTAAAACAATCTAGTGTTAAAAAAGAAAAAATGGCTACAAAGATATCTAATTAAGATTCTATCAACAATACAAGGACATTAGAGAAAAATGGTTTGGTTTACTTCCTGAAGTCTATTTGATGACTTAAATATTTATGTTAGGCAAAGAACAAAAGAAAACAGATGGATACAATAATGGAAGAAATTTATTTAAACTTGAAACCACTGTACAAATTAAAAATACTAAAAATTTAAAAACCAGGACACTTAAAAATATGTTAAAGATTATATTGAGAAAACTAAACCAGCTCCCCCTAGACAGATATGCATGTGAGGCTTCCACATATCAGCACCTATGAAGAATCCTTTAACCAATACAAATGAAGCCCAACTATCAAATCTTGGCTTTGATGACTTTTTTTTTTTTTTTTAAGCAAAGTAGACAGTCATCACTGGATTTGTGATCCTGACACTGATTTTATTAGCAGAATAATTAATTAAAGCTTTAAGTCATCAAGTATACAAGGAACTAAGCAACTGTTCCATGTTGACAAATAGTACTTCTTATTCTCTTCAGAATAACACATAAAATGGATAAACTCAGAAAGATAAAATTGTTAGTATTAAGATTTCAACTCTTGTCACATTTTTTCCAACACTTGTCACTAGTTACCACTGTTCCAAAGACAAAAGGATCCTTAATGAGAGAACACTGGCACAAAAGGATATAAACTTTCATGCCATGTTTTCTTGGCTTCAATGTGAACAATCAAAGTAATCTATGTCTTGCAGACAACAGAAACATTCACTATTTGATACAGCTCAAGTTCATAAATTTTAATATACTTCAAATGGCACATGATTTTTTTCATAAAGATATTAGCAGTGCTTGAAAATATGCTTAACGTGAGCCTTAAACCCCCATCTGCTTACCTCAGGCTGCATTAAGAAAGAATCTTGCATGTGATCACGAACCTCCTTCAGGAAGCTTGGATGGCTACCTACCTAAAAAAAGATTTTAAAAGGCTTTACAAATACATATAAAGACTGCTAGACTAGATGGTAAATGAGAAATTTATAAAAGTTTCTTCTCAATTGTGACTTA
Organism: Marmota marmota marmota; assembly: GCF_001458135.2. Lineage (NCBI taxonomy): Eukaryota > Metazoa > Chordata > Mammalia > Rodentia > Sciuridae > Marmota > Marmota marmota. The sequence goes on from NW_025999943.1 coordinate 11,001,885, forward strand.
TAATCTCATTCCAACTCTAAAAAATGTGTATCGGTCTTATTCAAAGTGGCTATCCAACTTACAAGAATTATCAAATAATTTAATTCCTAGAAAAACTGATAATAAGAATATAATAATGGAGTAAGAAATTAAATATAAACACTTGAATTTGACACCTCTAATTGAGAAATATTTCTCTTAGATGGCTTAAGTGTATTCCAAGATCTTTTTAAAACATGCTAACTTATAATGAAATCTCAGTTTTCTAAAGTAAGTAACCTGGAGATTACAATTTTCATCATTTGCAAAATGGGTTGTTTGGGAAAACCTCTTTAAAACACATATGACAACTTCTAATACATAATGCAAATTTAAATCCTTATTCTTACAGAAAATAAGGAAGAATGCAGGTTCCCTGCTTTCCATGAAAGCTAAAACACTATGGTAGAAGAGGGAAACTATTAAAAGCAAGTCATAAGTCATACAGTTTCCATTTCCAGGTTCTACATTACTAATTAAATATATCAGAATATTCCAGAAACCAACTGAACAATGAAGACATAAATAAACAACAAAGGCAGCCAAATTAAATGCTAGAGACAAAGGTCAAAGATGGAAAATAAGAAAAGATTATCATGTAATTTTAGTTTCCAGGCTGTAGGAAAAGAAAATTCACTGGTGCTTCTCATGGAGTGGTCTCCCAACCTGTCAAATTGGGTTCCTTTATAAGTAAAAATGTATGCAGATTCCTATTTATTTATGAATTATGAACATATAACATATGATGATAAAATATATGCAAACAATATTCTAAAGAATAAAAGATGGAATTCTATTTTTAAATAATTTTTATTTTAATTAATGATGGGGATAGGGGTTATAGTTAGGTAGTAGAGCATATACTTAGCATGCACAAGGCCCAGGGATCAATTTCCAGCACCAAAATGATGATGATGATGATGATGATGATGATGAAGAAGAGGAGGAAGATAGTATAGAATTTTTCTGTATCTACTAGAATAATTTGGTAATCATTGGAAGCCAGAACTCCCACACCCACTTAAAAATAATAAGAAGCTACCCAATCTTCTATGCTGGAACTTTGTCAACAAAAGGTTTAAATAAAGATACAGACCCCCCCACACACACACACAAAAGAAAACCCAAAATGTTCCAAGTTTTAATCAAAACTCACTTATACCCAAAACTAGAAAACCACAATTTAAATTTAAAAATACAATAGACACCAACACCAAAAGTACACTGATTTTAGAATTACGTAACAAAGATTTTAAAGCAATCATCATAAAATCTATCAATAACCAAAACACACACACTTGAAAACAAATAAAATAACAGAAAATGTCAGCAAATAGAGAATATAAAGAAGAACAGTTAACAAACAGTGAACTGGAAAACAGAATAAAAGAAATAATCCCATTTGAACAACAGAGGGGAAAAAAACTGGGTAGGGGAGGAAGAGGTGGGGGGAGAGGAAAACAGGAGGAAGAAACTGAAGGGGCAAGAAAAGGAGGAAAGGACTAGAAAAGTCTACAAAAGAAAATATCTCAAACTAGGCAAAAGACATAAATACACAGATATAAGAAGCCAAGCAAACTAGAAGTGATAAACACAAAGAATACCAAGATATATCATAAACTGCCGAAAACCAAGACAAAGAGAACGTTTTGAAACCAGCAAAAGAAATAACACACCTATAGAAAAAATATAATTGGAATGGCAGCCTAGAGAAATGGAAAACATGGACAATAGCCATGTTACTAAAACATCTGTTATTAAAATGGTATATGAAGGTTGGGGATAAAGCTCAGTGTGGTAGAGGGCTTGCTACCTAGCATGCAAGAGGCCCTGGATTTGATCCCAAGCACTGCAAAGAAAAAAAGGAAAAAAGCAAAAACACCACACAATAGTGTGGAAAGAGAACATGAATTTAGAATCGAAGCAATAGAAAAAGTTGAGAAAGATTTACATAGAAATATGATGTAATATACAACCAAAGTAGCATCTCAAATCCCTGGGCAAAAGGTTAAGTAATTTTTACTTAATTATGTTCAATCAAGGAGAGACATTTTGAAGCAGTTAAAATTACCCATAACTCAACTATATTCCATAATGAATTTCAAATGTGTTCAAGATTCAAATATTAAAAATGAAGATTCCATACAATATCAAGAAAGAACCTCACTACACATTAATGCCATTTACTTTAAGTTTATAAATAAGTCAACCTATGATGTCAGAAGTCAAAGACAGTGGTTTTGAAAAGAGAAAAGGGGATAATAAAGAAAGAGTTGAAAGGGTTAAAACTAAATATTCTGTCTTCTTGAAATAAAACATGAAAAGCACAGGTCTGATTTTTATAACACTATGATACAAGGATTAATATATTCCCCAACTTTACATGTGATGAAAAAAAGACACAGGGAGGTTAAGTAATTTCCATAGACCACACACTTGTCAACAAGCGGGACCATAATTTTAACCTAGGCCAAGTAACTTTAAAGTCAGCACACTTAACAAACTTTCCAGGTGTCAGAAGTTAAATGCAACATTATCAACAACATTAAACAGTATGGTTAACCTTGGGGATTATAGTTTGATCCTTTCCCCTATTATATGGTCTTCCTTATGTACAAGAATTGGAAGAATGCCACTGTAGGAAAGTTAATGGTATGAAGGCAGTAACTATGTCTGCTTCCTATCTCAGAATATTACACCGAGCATCCAGTGCAGCGTCTGGAACACAGTGACTGGTGAATAGTATCACAGACAAATTATAGATTTACTTTTTACATTATACATTCAATATAATGGAAAAAAATTAAAGAGATCAAATAGCAAAAGATACAAACAGTTCACAATAAAGATAGCTCTGAAATAAAAAAAAAACTGCTATCATTCCTAGTAAATGTAAATTAAAATTACACTGAAGATACCATTTTCAATCAGAATAAAATGTTAATATTCCCTGTTGGTGAGTTTATGAAAAACATATTGCAGGGCTGGGGGTTGTGGCTCAGTGGTAGAGTGCTTGCCTAGGACACATGAGGCACTGGGTTCGATTCCCAGCACCACATCAAAAATAAATAAATGAATAAAGGTGTTGTGTCCATCTACAACTAAAAATATAAAAAAAAAATTGTGATTGTGTGTGTGTGTGTATGGGTGTGTGTGTGTGTGACATATATATATATAGATATATAGATATATACACATACACTAATGTGTATACACATACATACACATATTTCCATACAATAGATGGGAAAAATATCCCATATGTTACTGAAAAGAAAGCAAACTGGTAGACTCCGACAGAGGGGTTAAAATATCTAAAAAACTTGGGCTGGGGTTGTGGCTAAGTGGTTGAGCAGTTGTCTAGCATGTGTGAGGTACTTGGTTCAATTATTAGCACCAAAAATAAATATTTTTTTTTAAAAAGGCCCATCAACAACTAAAAATTTATATATATAAAACAAACTGACATTTACCAATCAGTCTTTCTTCTAAGAATCTACCTTCAATTCATACATTTTCAAATGCAAAGAAAAGTAGATACCATGTTATCCATCATCCACTATTTGTAACAGGAAAAGACTGAACATAACTCAAATACCATCAACAACAAACTGATTGAACAAACAACCAGGTATTATCTTACATATGATCAATCAAAGCTCTTAGGGGTGAAGAAAAATGTATTTACTTTATTGAATAGTACAAAACCTTAAAAGCACAGATAATACTAAAATGGAATAAAATTAGAAGAAAATGTAAGTTGACTATTTTTAGTATTACTAAGGACTGAAATATGTGTGGTCCCCTTCATACCCACATAATTCCTATCTTAAAACCCAAAAATCCAATATCTTAGAGACAGGAACTTTAGGAAGGTAATTAAAGTTAAACAAGGTCATAAGGATGGGCCCTAATTCAATAGGACTGGTATCCATTCAAGAAAAGTCACCAGAAGGCTCTCTCTCTCTGTCTCCATTCATATACAGAGGAAAAACCATACAAGGACACAGCAAACAGGAAGGCTGTCTCCAAATAAGGAAGAGGCCTCAAACTGATGAAGAAAGCAATTATGATATCATCTCTTTTTTTTAAACATTTTTTAGTCATATATGGACACAATATCTTTATTTTGTTTGTTTTTATGTGGAGCTAAGGATTGAACCCAGTGCCTCACGTGTACGAGGCAGGAGTTCTGCCACTGAGTCACAACCCCAGCCCATATGATACCATTTTGATAACGTCTTTCAGCCTCCAGAACTGTGAGAATATAAAATACTATAAACTCACCCCATCTGGGTTATTTTGTCATGGCACCCGTAACACTAATACAAATAATTATCTATTAAGTTTCTATAATTTTTAATAATGGACTCAAAAAATTCCTATAAATAACCATGCTGCTATAAAAAAGAATGAGGAAGAACTACCTATGTTATTGATAGTAATTGATTTCCAAGATACACTATGAAGTGAAAAACGGAAGCCGAGAATATACATATACTAAGTTATCTTTTCTACAATAGAAATATTCTAACAATGAATTATGTATTTCCTTAATTTTTTTTAAAAAAGTAAGAAACATAACATTAAAATTAAAAATATTTAGAAAAGAAGCACAGGAACCAAGAGGAGAAAATAAAACTGAAATCTAAATTTCTCTGGAGTATATCTTTTTATGTACATTTTACTTTTAACCCCCCCCCACACACATACATATACACATACAAATTCAAAAATAAACTAAAGACTTTAATATTCAAGTAAAAACAAGATAATCATTCCTACGATAAGCTTTAACAATTTCAAAATTCATACTTCTAACCTCTTTCCAACTCCACAAAAGAAATTCAAAAGAGAAACCCGGCATGATAGTACACCCTGTAATTATAGGTTCTCAGAAGACTGAAGCAGGAGTATACCAAGTTCCAGGCCAGCCTGGGCAATATGTTGAGACCCTGTGTCAAAATAAAAACTAACATAGCTGGGGCTGTAGCACAGTACTACCCTGGGTTCAATCACCAGTACTGCAAAAAATTTAAAAAGAGTAATCATACTGCTGACTGGAGTTGTAGCTCAATGGTAGAGGGCTTGCCTGCATGTTTGAGGCACTGGTTCAACTCTCAGCACCACATGCAGACAGATAGATAGATAGATAGATAGATAGATAGATAGATAGATAGATAGTTAGATAAAAGTCTACTGACAGCCAAAAAAACTTTTTTTTAAAGAAGAGTAATCATACTAACATTTACCATTATAAATAAAATCATAAGTTTATTTATAATAATCTATTTGTATTTTTGGCATCAATTTGAGGCAGACTGTCATCATGATGACACAATAGTGGAATTAAGTGAGATTCCAAGATATATCTGGTTAACAAATGTAACAACACTATAGCACTTTCAATACATTACAATGAATACCCAATTTTTAATAGTATATGAATTACCTGTTTGTATTCACTGACACAACTTTGACAGCAAAATCTTTTCTGCTGACCATCAATCACCAGAACATTATTTCCAGCACCTTTACTGGGCAAATATTCTCCACACTGTTCACAGCAATTCATTATTAGACCATTGGCCATTCTGTATCTATTAAAGCAGTGGTCACTGCACAGTTTATGAGTCATATTTTTAAAGCTAACTTCATGGCGAATCTGAAAGAAAAACAATAAACAGAATTTTAAAAAACAAACTCGTAAACCTTGGTCATGTTCCTGGAGCAATGTTTGTCAGGTTCCTACCCTGAAAATTTAATTTGCACCCCCCAACTCCCAATTCTCTATGGTACTCTTTAGAAGGGATTCACTATGCTCAGGCCACAATTAAGTGCCAATAAAATGATGACTGTAGTGCAGCAAATTAGTATGTCCCTTATCTTACATTATCATCCATTTTGTTTGTGTTTGTGTGGCAAGAGCAACTAAAATGTATTAATTTAGCAGGAATTACAAATACAGTACAGTTTTGTTGCCTATAGTCCTCATGTTGAATGTTTTTAGCAGACGGAGGTCTCTGAAAACTGTGAATGCCAAATAAAAATTTCTTCTTCCTCAAAAAAAAAAAAAAAAACTCGTAGGCAGGCACAGTGGCACATGCCTGTAATCCCAGGGACACAGGAGGCCTGAAACGGGAAGATCAAAAGTTCAAAGCCAGCCTCAGCCTTGGTGAGGCACTAAGCAACTCAGTGAGACTCTGTCTCTAAATAAAATACAAAATAGGGCTGAGGATGTGGCTCAGTGGTGGAATGCCTCTGAGTTCAATCCCTAGTACCCTTCCCTGCCCCCAAAAAGCATACTCTTGTTCAAGTAACTAAATAATAAGATGATCCAACAGAAAAAAAAGATGACCCAATAAGGCTTGTTTGGGGAAAAGGAAAAATAAAATGCATTTCTTTAAAACTATTTTTACATGCCCAAGAACACATATATAGCACTGAAGAAGAGAAATCCCACCAGTAACATCACTATAAACTTTTCTAGACGTATATTAAAATAACAGAAAATAACCAAGATTGGATAGTGTTGATACTAACAAACATAGTAGGAAATTTCAAGTGACTCCAAAAGAATTGCTCTAAAAAAGGGAGGAGAGAGAGAACCAATTATTATGAATAATTCAAATGAGAAATGTATCCACAGTTTTCTTTTTATTTAGTATCATAATTAACAATATTAATTTACGAAAAAATATTTCCTTCCAGTTGGGGAAGAGGGCACATACTTTAATCCCAGTTATTTAGGAGTCTGAGTTGGAGGATTCCCTGAGCTCAAGCTCAAGACCAGCGTGGGCAATAGTGAGACCAGTATCAAAACACAGAAAATATTCTTCCATTTTCACTTCCCAGCAAAAGTATTTACTGTCTTTCCTGTATAGTCAGACAATTTGTTTAACTAAACATGTTACTAGACCAAAACAAAATAATCAACCACAATACTTATTTTTGTCTGTGACTGCTCCCAACCTCAGGAAAAAAAATAGGCAAGTAACATAATTTTTCCAAAGTCAGCACCTTATTGAAGAATGGGATTCTTAGATAATATACTCAATCTCAAGGAAATATACAGTTGATTTTTTAAAAGCTATATAATAGCTACTGGAGTTTAAAATAGTCCCAGCTAAAGTATAAAGTATAAAAATACAAACCTCTGTTAGTTTACCACAGATTGTACATCTTGATTTATTTAGAGTTCCTTTAGTAGGATTCTGTTTGTCTTCATAAAGAGACAAACAAGATGTACTACAGAATTCCTGGAAGGACTCACTTGAATCTACTTGAGCAACAATGGTTCCTTTCATCGTAGTTATATCTCTGAAAAATAAAAGGTACAACTTAAAGTCAAATTCCATTAGAAAACTGATGTTTTCATTTCCATAGATTGAATCACAGAAATCAAACAACTTTTGTATCCAGGAAATCACTTTTACTACTTATAAATTCTTGGCAATAAAATTTGAAAAGTGAAAACATCTTATACTATTAAATTCTTGCTACTGTGCAATTTTCTCCAAATTTAGTAGCAAGGCATTTAGATATTGGAAATATAAAAGTGGCTATTAATTTCATGGAATTAATGTCAAGGACTAATTTATTGAGACTTAAGTTTATATATACTTATTGAATTATCCTCCCATGGGTAAGTAGAAAACATGAGACAGGAATATGACATATATTCAAGAGAAGTAACTGCAATCTTTTTTGCTTAAAGGCACAACCCCATTCTCCAAATAATGTTATCCACCATTCTACATAGCTCTCCCACTGCAATTAGAAATATTAGGAAATAACATTATCGATGAACCTTCCTTTAAAAGGAGGAAAATCTGAATTCCAAAACCCTCCACTGTAGTATTTAAACCTACTACTATAAAGAAATATAAAAACTATAAATTAATTGTTTCCATATTTGAAGTTATTAAACATGTACTGAGCACTGAACCCTTTTCCAGAGTTCCAAGATCTAAAAATAGTATCACAGTCTTAGGCTGCACTAAGAAATGTCAATGTGGCTTTACCTTGTATATAATATACCATATTACAGTTATCTTTAATTAGTAAAGCTAGTTTAAAAAGGGAGGAGAGGATCCTGTCTTTCCTAAGCTAACAAAAATCTAGTACCTGAATCCAAAAACTATGATGATTAATGTGTTCAAAAGAAACACATATAAAACCCAAAGGTTTATAGATTTTTATTAATCTCAATCTAAATATACTATAAAATTTGACCCATTTTAATACAGAACTGTTCACACGTTTAGCTTATTTTTTGGGGGGCGGGGGGAGCGGGGTACTGGGGATTAAATCCAGAGGTACTTTACCAATAAGCCATATCCCTAGCCCTTTTGTTTTTTGAGACAGGATTTCATTAAATTGCTTAGGGCCTCACTAAGTTGCTACGATTGGACTTGAAATTTTGATCATCCTGCCTCAGCTTCACTGGGATTATAGACATGCACCACTGCACAACAGCTTGCTTAACATTTTTATCTGCCAAAAGGAGCTAAATTCTTATAATTAATAATGTATTCAGTGGCAGAGTACTTACTTAGCCTGTGTGAGGCCCTAGGTTTGATCCCCAGTACCACAAAACCAAACACACAAAAATTTCAAAATAATGTAAATAACCATGTATGTTTACAAATTCCAGGAGTCCAAGTAATAAACTGTATTTATAAGCCACCTGGGCTTGATGGAGAAATTTCCAAAGCTGTTACAAATCTGAGCTTGATTTAAGATTCAAAGTAGCTTACCAATTCTTAAAACATAGCAATTCACCTTCAAGACTCACTGAAAATTTTCTTAAAATTTTACACCATCAATATTCAACCACATGGAATTGTGCTGAAAGATAAACCTTACTTTTTACACATAACACAGAGTTTCTTTGGAGCAGGCTTGTGGGAGAAGGAAGAAAGGCAGGTAGTAGAACAAAAGAGATGAGCTGATCCTTTTCGTTGATAAGCTGTCTGTCCCTTCTGTAAAGGTTTTTTGCAGTTTGCACAAGTAACTTTAACTGGTTTAGTGGGTTGCTGCTGGGCAGAAGGCTGAAAAATCTGTTTAGGAAGTGAGGCCACTGGTGATAAAGAATCCACCCCTGGTTGTTTCTGATTACGGGGAAATGATGCTGACTGGGAGATCCAAGAATCTGAAAAACAAAATGCACAAGGATGATTAATAAAATAGGTGTTTATACATATTGAAATTTACATCAGAAAAATAGTTTTGACTTCCTATTGTATACAAGTTTAAATGTTAATGAAGCAACCATCAAGTCTGACTCTTATGAACAATGCTTAGTATTCTTGAAAACTGCTAGTAATTTTAAGTGTTTCAACAACAACAAAGTATGTTAGGTAACATGTTCTTTAATTAGTTCAACTTCACCACTCCACAATGTACACATATTTCAAAACATGATGTAAATGCTAAAAAATATAATAATTTTTGTCATTTACAAAAGACTAGTTCATATTCCAGCTCCATTACTTGTAAAATTGTGATGCTAGTTAAATTATGTGTCTCACTCTTCTCTAAAATGGAAATGGTACCAACCTCATACAAATGGTAAATAGTAAAAGAGATAATACATGAAATAAAGCATAATGACCAGCATAGAGGAAGCACTAAAACAAATATTCATTAGTTATTAGGAAGGAAGTATTCATGTATTTGTGGAATGTTACTTTAAATAAAGAAAATATAATGAAATTTTAATCAAACAGGACCTTTAACAAATGAAACACAGGTCTGACAAGGCTTATATAATTATTTTCAAACATTTCTTTTGAGATGGGGGCAGGCCTTGACTTGATCGCCTGGCCCCAAGCAATCCACCTCAGCCTTCCAAGTGCTGGGATTACAACTATGCACCAACACACCCAGTTTCCAAACATCTTTATAAGAACAGTTTTGCCACACATTTAGTTTCATGACCTCTAAATATACCACAAAATCTCAGAAGTTAGAGGATGAACACAGAAATTTTGGAGTTAAGCTTATGTATAATGACCAATCCAACAACAAATTACAACTACAAAGGTTCAACAGAGAACTGAGTTATGTGCAACTAATAATACTAGATGAATGAATTAGTCAATTCATTAAAAATCATTCAATTTTCTCTTTCGTGCTAACCTTCTTTAGTACTCTGAAGGAAGTCTCCAGCTTGCCACACTAGGTCCTGTTCCAAATCCCTGTCATAACACAACCAATACTATAACCTATCTTCAGTTCGAAAATGTTAAGCTATCAATTCTAATTGCTACTATTTTGATCTCTCAAATTCTTCCCTTCTCATTCTTTCTGAATTTTGAACTTCCATACATACATACAAGCTGTACTTTCATAAGAAATACAAACATAAAAAGAGCTTGAAGACACTCCAACCCATTCCATCAACCTAATAGTTTCAAGCGACTACACACTGCCATTCAGATTTTAAGTCTACAACAACCCTCCAAAAAAAAAAAAAAACCACTTTTATTCAGAGTAAACAAGTACATTCTGGAATCCCAAGACTATCTTGCTACAATCAAGGTAACTGACTAATTTTAACAAACAGGCAAAAGTACTCATCAACAGAAGAAAAACAAGCAATAAAAGAACGGGGAATTCCATGTTTACAGAGAAATCAAGGCCTTCAATCAAAAATTACGCTTTAGTGCATGCTGGAATTTTGCACGCTTATCTTTTAATACATACCTTAAAAAGTTTACTTAAACTTAAGGGTATCTACTCCCTTGATTTTGGAAAAAATGGCATTTTCGGTTTTTTCAGTTTAGCTGTAAGCCCTGTATAAATAATAAAATGGCTTCCTTTATCTACATTTTAGCCTTTACATCTCCCCTACTTTCACATTTTCACCTCCTCCAGCAATAAAAAACAATTTTTAAAAAAGAAGGAACATAATCTTTGTCTAACCCCTCCATTCCACACAGAGACAAAAGGGAATAGCAGATAAATTTGTCCAAGTCACAATTTGTCCAAGAATCAGTACAAATAGCAAAGATTTTATAACTCTTAATTTATTATTCTCTATTAGGAATAAAAACAGCCTATAAATGCAAGAGCAAGAAATATATTTGTATACATTTTTCTCATGAGTATTTCCTTATATAAGAGTTTGAGCAATGCTGGGCACAGTGGCGCACACCTGTAATCCCAGAGGCTCAGGAGGCTGAGGTTCAAAGTCACCTCAGCAACTTAGTGAGGCTCTAAGCAACTTATTGAGACCCTATCTCTAAATAAAAAATAAAAAGGGCTAGGGATGTGGTCAATAGTAAAGCATCCCTGGGTTCAATCCCTGGTACCAAGGGAGAAAGAAAAAATGAGTTTGAGTAAATAGGAACACAATTCTATTTTTCTTTTAAACATAATTTTAGTTGTAGATGGACACAATACCTTTATTTTATTTATTTGTTTATGTATTTATTTATTTATTTAGTGGTGCTGAGGATAGAACCCAGTGCCTCACACATGCCAGGCAAGTACTCTATGTCTGAGCCACAACCCCAACCCATGAATACAATCCTTATGATGATATTGGTCCCTTTTACCCAACAATATTCCTAAAGAAAGAAATATCCCAAGATACATGTATAAGAATATTCTTGCTGGGCATGGTTGCACACACCTGTAACTACTGGGAGGCTGAGGCAGTTGGATCACAAGTTCAAAGCCAATCTCAGCAACTTAGCAAGGCCCTAAGCAACTTAACAAGACCCTGCCTTTAAATAAAATAAAAAAGGGCTGGAGATGTGGCTCAGTGGTAAAACACCCCTAAGTTCAATTTCTGGTATCAACAACAAAAAAATCTGCCAGCCTTCAAAAATGAAAATAATTAGCAAAATGCTAATTAAAGTTAAAATTAGGCAGTCAAAAATAAATATAAGGACTAATCAAGTTGTATAAATATGTGCAATCAATAGCCCCTAACAATGGTTTAAAAAAATTAATGAGGAGGAGGATATGTGTTTGACTTTCTCCAAAAGTTAAGACAGGAAATAAAACTTTAGCCAAATCTTTAAAAAACATGAATAATAAAAACACAGAGAAAATAGAACCAAATCTAAATGCAACTTATCACACAATTGTTCTTTAAGGGTGTTATTAATCCTTCTGTTGCCTAATTTTACATATTAAGTCATTAGTAAAAATTATTAGCAAACAATACATAACAAAGTTTCTAGCAAATAATACATATTAAGATGCCAAAGGCAAAGGGTATTATAATCTTTTAAGCATAAATCACTGATTAATTTTCTAATCTGCAAAAAAATACTTAACATGGTTTTACAACTCTTATTAGTTAAAATTTCAAACTTAAAAGAACAGAATTAACATATTTTACATGAAGAATCTAAACAAGGTAGTACCAATTACAATAATAAAAAAAAATTAGACAAAACTTTGAATTCATTTACATGAGGTAGAATATCACTCACTGCTTACCAGGATTATGATGAGTTGCAGATTCTCCATTCTGAAATACATCTCCTGCCACATTCATTCTACCAGGATTAAAAGGTCCTACTCCAGTCTTGGTCTGTGAAGTTAAAGATGGGGTGTATGTTTGTATATTAACACCAAAATTACTTGTCTGCAGTCCGTTAGAGACATCTCCCAAGTTGGTATTCTGCAGTGATGTTACATGTGTAATCATTAAGTTCATATCTCTCCCGTCAGTATTTTCTAATTGGCCATCATTCACAGAGCTTACACCTGTTTCTAAGGTGGTAACATTAGCAATCTGAATTTCAGAGTCAGGTTCTGTGGTGATACCACTATTACCCATTCCTGAATTTACCTTACTTCTTGAAAAACTGGAAGTAGAGAAATCCACATCATTGGTTCTATTTTTAGTCTCAGAAGGTCTCCGTTCTATAAAATTGGAGGAATTTTTTTCTTGCCCTTGATTTGTTTCCATGTCCTCTTCGTCATCGATGACAATTGTCTCACTTACACTTCCCTTCTGAGAAGCCAACTCTTTTGAGGAAGAAATAATTTTGGAATCATTTCCTTGTAATTCTTCATTTTTTGATGAAGTAAATGTTATGTTTCTTTGATCAGTTACCACTGGTGCAGAAGGTGGGGGAGGTTGTACAGGTTCAATAAAAACAACATCATCGTCGTCTTCCACTGATGAGTTTTGAAATTTATTAGATCTAGACACTAAAGGATTGGGTGGACCACTAAATGAATTTCCTACATTTGTGAGACCAGTTGCCATGGCCGTACTTCCCAATAAAACAGGAGTCTGCTCAGTCAGTTCTAATGCTCCCACTGAACTTGTGTCCATGCCAAAGAACCTGTTGGAAAAATAATAAAAACATCAGACTGTGACCTTAGTTATTAAACTAAAACCAATTTTTTGGTGGGGGGCAGAGGAATTACTGAGGTGAACCCAGGGGTACTTTAACAATGAGCTACATCCCTCTTTTTGGGGTAGGGTACCAAGGATTGAATACAGGGGGCATTTAACCACTGAGCCACATTCCCAGCCCTTTTTTAGATTTAATTTTGAAACAGAGTCTCACTAAATTGCTGAGGCTCTCCCCATTGGGATTACAGGAGAGTGTCACCATGCCCAGCAGGAAATCTTTTTTTTTTTTCTTTGTTTTGGTGGGAAGGAAGTACTGGGGATTGAACTTGAAAGCACTTCCACCACTGAAACACATCCTCAGCCCTATTTTGTATTTTAGAGACAGGGTCTCACTGAATTGCTTAGAGCATCACTTTTGCTCAGTCTAGCTTTGAACTCCCAATCCTCCTGCCTGAGCTTCCTGAGCTGCCTGGGATTACAGGAGTGCCCACCACATCTGGCTCTAAAACCATTTTTTAAAGGTACTTGCCCTCCCCCCACCCCCCGCCAGCCTCAGTTTGGGGACTGAACCCAAGAGGACTCTATTACTATATCCAGCCCTTTTTAAATTTGGGGACAAGGTCTCACTAAATTGACAAGGCTGGCCTTGAATATTTGATCCTTTGCCTCAGCCTACCAAGTAGTTGGGATTATAGGCATGCACCACCACACCTGATTTATCTTCTTTTTTTTTTCAAACAATACTTTTATTTATTTATCTTTATGTGGTGCTGAGGACCGAACCCAGTGCTTCACCCATGCTAGGTGAGTGCTCTACCACTGAGTCACAACCCCAGCCCCTAGCTTATCTTCTTTATAAGTGAAAATGCTCACAGAATGATCCATTCTGTGATCTTCTCAATTAGCCATTTCATATAGCTTACGTGTCAACTTCTACAGGAAAACAAAACAAACTATCTAATTTTCTGTAACCATGTGTTAAGTCCTACCACTACTATCTCCTTTCCAGGGTACACATTTACTCTATATCAACTTATTACTGAAAATGTAGGTAAATCATTCCACAAATTAGACCGGGAAAACAACCAAAAACTAACAATAAAAATAATCCTTCAATACACATCTATCCCATTTATCCAATGAATAAAATATGATCTAATTCCTCACTTCCCTTATCTCATCATCTTCTTTTAATTCCTTTTTCTTGTATTCCTTAGCTCCCATGTAACTGCACAGAACAATCTTTCTGAAAATTTGAAATTTCTGACTAATAGATGACGAGGTATTAAAAATTGTTAACTAAATGTCATAGCATTTTTCCTACTTTATGGACCACATAATTTATCACAAATTTTTAAGCAACCTTTTTTCTTTTCTAATAATGCTGGGGATTGACGCTAAATTTAAAATTTTTAAAAGCAAAATGATAACAGAAGTTTGATGATCAGAGAAACAACTCTTTAAGCAAATGACATTTACAGTGAAATCTGAAATAGCAAGAAGAATCGAACTATGGGAAAACCAGGCAAAAAAAAAAAAAGTTCCTGCAAGATGAAAAGAGAATAAGGTTGCCCGATTCAAGCAAAAAAAATTGCTATTGTTCGGATATTGAATGCCCCCCAAAGCCCATGTGTTAAAGCCTTGGTCCCCAGTCCCTAGTACTATTAGGAGGTGGTGGAACCTTTAGAAAAATGGAGCCTATTAAAGTCATTGGGGGCCCATGTGTTGAAGCCTTGGTCCCCAGTCCCTAGCACTATTGGGAGGTGGTGGAACCTTTTAAAAAAAAAGGAGCCTATTAAAGTCAATGGGGTACACCCTTGAAGGAGACGCTAGAATACAGGCCCTTCCTTGCTCTTTTTTCACCTCTCAGGCACCAAGAAGTGAGCAGCTTCCTCTGCTCCACTTTCCCACCATGATATGCCTCATTCATCATGGACGCCCCCCCCAAAAAAATGGTCCGACCATGGACTGAAACCTCCAAAACCATGAGCCAAAAGAAAACTTCTTCTCTTTTGAAATTGATTTATCTCAGTACTTGTTATAGTAAGAGAAAGATAACTAACAAGAGTAAAGCCAATGTTGCTACAACTAACTAGGAGGGGAGGGGAACTGGGCACACGCCTGTAATCCCAGTGGCTGGGGAGGCTGAGACCGGAGGATATTGAATTCAAAGCCAGTCCCAGCAAAAGGGAAGCACTAATCAACTCAAGTGAGACCCTGTCTCTAAATAAAATACAAAAAAGGGTTGGAGATGTGGCTCAGTGGTTAAATGGTTAAATGCCTCTGGTACCAAAAAAAAAAAAAAAAAAAAACTAGGAGGGGAAAAAGACAAAAGGAGGCACAGAAATAAGCAAAGAACAATTCACCACAGCAAACAAGCTGATTCATAATTACATTCAACAGATTTACAGAGCACCTATTATGTATCAGACTGTTTTAGGTACCTGGGGAAAAGCTGGTAAATAAAACAAGTAAATATCCCTGGCCTCAGAAAACATGGCAGATGTGGGGGCACTCAGGTGTGGTGGCACGCCCCTCTAATCCTAACAGCTCAGGAGGCTGAGGAAGTAGGTTCACCAAGTTTGAGGCCAGCTTCAGCAACTTAGCAAGGCCCTGTCTCAAAAAAAAAAAAAGGTCAGGAGCTGGGTATGTGGCTCAGAGGTTAAGCACCCTTGGGTTCAATTCCTGGCACCAAAAACAAAACATAGAATTCTAAAATAAATGTTTGCATTTTACTGTAGCAGGAAACATAGCCAACATAATCTATTGCTTAAAATAGGTTACTGAGCCAAGCGTGATGGTGAACACCTATAATCCCAGTAGCTCAGGAGGCTGAGGAAGGAGGAATGTGAATTCAAAGCAGACTCAGCAATTTAGCAAGGCCCTAAGCAACTTGGTGAGACCCTGTCTCTAAATAAAATACAGAAAGGGCTGGGGATGTGGCTCAGGGGTTAAGTACCCCTGGGTTCAATCTCTGGTACCCACCCCCCCAAAAAAAAATAAAAGTTCTCAAAAGTGAAGAAAGCTCCCCAAGACCACAGCCAGGAAGAATAGAGCTCAGGATTTAAATTGTCACAACATGCAATTAAGTATTGAACAATAATATAAGCCAATAATGCAGCTCTTTTAAATTTAAAAGATGTAGCCACTCAATGAAACAATAACCAAATCAATATTCAAACCACACAGGCTTCAAAAGGAAGAAATATCAAGCCCAACGGACCTAGCCAAAAAGAGAGTTTTAAAAAATAATAAACTTGTAGTTGACATTCACTTCATAAGGCAGGAAGTATCTTGACCAACACAGCATTTTCAGAAAACTGAGACTTAGCCTAAATCTACAAATATTATGATATGTAGGCTTTTATTGTGTAAGTTATCTGGATCCTTCAATCCTTTCTGTGTTTCAGCATGCCTGAAACATAATAAACCAATTTCTGGAACAGAAAAGTTATAACTGACCTAATGTTACCCTCTGGTGGCTACTAGGAGAGTTTAGTCTCCTCACAACAGAGACACAGAATAGATCTTTCCTTACCAAACAGTTAATTCTCTACAATTATATACTCAAAACAACATAACTGGGCTGGAGTTGTAGCTCTTTGGAAAGTGCTTGCCTCACACATGTGAGGCACTGGGTTCCAATCCTCAGCACCACATAAAAATAAATAAATAAAACAAAGGTATCATGTCCATCTAACTTAAAAAAATATAAAACAAAACAAAAAACATAACTCTGAAAGGAAAATCAAATCTTGACTGCAAATAAATCTAGTCACTGCTAAATGTCATTGAGAGTATGTCCTAAAACAACAGTCCAATTAAAAGTTGACCATCATTAACCACACAGAATCTACTATATTTAGTCACTTTTCTTTCTTGTGGTGCTAGATATCAAACTCAGGATCTTCAGCATGCTAGGCAAGCACTCTGAGTTACCTCCCCAGCCCTTAGCCACTTTTCTACCTCAATTCAATTCTAATTACCTACTTAACATTGAGCAAATCACTTCTCTGAGCTTTAATTTTCTCCACAGGAGGGAAGAATGGTTTACAGGGCTGTTCTTAGAACTCAAAGAGATAACTGAATGTGAAAGCCACTTAGCACACTCCTAAACAATCACTTATCTCCTGATAATTACCAGGCAACTTTTGCCTGTACCTCAGAATTTCAGTAACTGTCCAATTAATTTTTAGTTTCTTTATAATATTTCATCATCATCGTGCTTTCAAAGTTTTACTTGTTCTTTATTTTGCTTCAATGAGAATCAATTAACACAAAATTGTTCTCATGATACAACAACAAAAAGGTAAGGGTTAAAACAGAAATACTGACATATTTATAAAAAGAAAATCTGAACACTTGTTGATAAAAGCTTACGAACCTTCAAAGACAAAAATCACAAAGAAAGTACTTCAAAGTGCTTAACATTTATTAATCACTTTCTCACAGCCTATCTGAAAGCTTTGTTGGTACCATAAAAGAATTACAAACGAAGCTAAGGTGAATTCTTCTGTATAGCAAAGAGTATTATTCAATATGTTTGCGGCACTATATTAGAGTTCGGGTCTCTATGATTTTAGTTTAACTTTGGGGGGCGCAGGTATCAGGGATTGATCAGGGGCACTTAATCACTGAGCCACATCCCCAGCCCTAGTTTGTATTTTATTTAGAGACAAGGTCTCACGAGTTCCTTAACATCTGACTTTTGCTGAGGCTGACTTTGAACTTGAGATCCTCCTGCTTCAGCCTCCGGAGCGCCACTAGGATTATAGTAGGCCAGCGCACCCAGTTTAAAAATTCTATTTTTATACACCTTTATTAGCCCTCCTAATAAGAATAAAAATTCCTTAAAAAGGTAGGAATAGACTTATATATAACTAGTAAACCAGAATATACCAAATTTAATGGGAAATACTAAAAGCATTATTATTAAACTCAAGAAAAAGATGACAGATGTGGTGGCACATGCCAATAATCTCAGCTACTCAGGAGGCTTAGGCAGGAGGATCTCAAGTTCAAGGCCAGCCTGGGTAACTTAGTAAAAACAAAAAGGGCTAGTGATGCAGCACAGTGGCAGAGCACTTGACTAGTATGGTGCTAGGTTTGATCCACACAAACCACAAATCCACAAAAACAAAAGAATATCCTTGTCTTTTTTTTAAGTGCTGGGGATAGAACCCAGGGCCTTTGTACATGCTGGGCAAGTTCTCTACCACTTAACTATACAGCCCAGCCCAAAGACTTTCTTTTATTATTACCATACAGCACTATTCTGGAGGTACTTGCAAATGCAAATACTCAAAAAGGAGAGTAATATAAAATTTTGAAAGGAAAAACATCATTATGTGAAAATTAAGATTCTTTGTCTCAAGGATCTAAAAGAATTTCCTGGGAAACTAATGAAATAGTTTAATATTAATTATATAAAAAATTAATATGTAAAAATTAACAGAATGGTCAACTGAATATAAAATTGGTTCCATCCAAAGCCAACTAGACTTACTGAACAACCAAACTAAACTTACTTACTATAAGATTAAAAAAGAGAGAGAGAGAATTCAGGAGCCTAAATTTTGAAAGGGAGAAAGCACAGAAGGATGGTTGTAAATGATTTCAAAGGCCTGAAAAAGATAAATCCTGGATCTACACTAACAAAAGTTCTTAAATGACCCAATTACAAATAAACTGAACTTACAGTTAACATTCACTTCTCCAGTATCAAAACTGACATAACAATTTTCAGAGGAATGAGGCAATAGCTCAAAAAAGAATCCTGAATAGGTTCAGAAACCAGCCGCATTTTCTTTGCAAAGGAGATGTGTATACCTAAGAAAGCTAAACTAACAGAACTGAGCAAAAGCTACTAGAAAAACAGGTAACTAGATTCCTACCCCATTCAAATAAGTCTAGACATTTAATCATGTGGAAAAGTACAAGACTAACTTTGAACAAGACAATTTCAAATATATAGTTTAGTACTTAACTTCCTATAAATATGGGGTATAAATTGAACCTATACTTAGTGCTGATGCTCTGAACTAACTCCTACCTAAAACCCTAGCCACACATATATTCACAGAGGAAACTACTTCTAGTAGTTTCCTACTCTTTTCCGGGAAATAATATGATTTCTATTTAACAAAGACCTCAAGATACCAATAATG
Source organism: Marmota marmota marmota (assembly GCF_001458135.2). Classification (NCBI taxonomy): domain Eukaryota; kingdom Metazoa; phylum Chordata; class Mammalia; order Rodentia; family Sciuridae; genus Marmota; species Marmota marmota. The sequence goes on from NW_025999943.1 coordinate 11,021,400, forward strand.
GGAACTGCCAAACAAACAAACAAACAAACAAAAAAAAAAACACGGAGATCATCCACAAAGGAGTATAATAATAGTCTAACTAAGGCTCAGCATATCCAAACTACTTGTAGATACCCATTCTTGTGTGTGTGTTTGTGTGTGTGTATATGGTGCTAGGGATTGAACTCAGGGCCTTGTGCATTCAAGGCAAGCACTCTACCAACTGAGCTATATCCCCAGTCCCTAGATATCCACTCTTAGTTATCAACACACAACCAAGGATTACTTAATAGAAAAAAAACATGAAAGATATATTCACAATGACAACATATGGGATGAAATAAACAGAAAAACTCAACTAAGTGAAAATGATAATAATAGAGGGAAGAAATCTTTTAAGAAAATCATCATTAAGCCCAGCACAGTTATGTATACCTATAATTCCAGCAACTCCAGAGGCTGAATCAGGAGGATTCCAAGTTTAAGGCCAGCCTCAGGCAACAACTTAGTGAGGCCCTAAGCAATGTAGTGAGACCCACTGTTAGCAGTGAGAACCTTTTACCAAAATTTGTGTACTATGCATTTGGATTAGTCAAGAGAAGATATTTCTCTTGGTTTTACCTCTCTGGACAGCAATAACTTCTCCTGTGGCACCAGAAGACTTACTACTGAGACTTGATCCATTTATTAATTTTTATTTTCTCATCCAGACACTTACAGAAATCAGGTCACCACTTCTTCACAGCAATAACAGAAGAGAAATTCCAGTAATCACAAACAAGAAAGTCTGTCAAACCAAGAATTCTATATCAAGCAAAATAATAATAATAATCATCTGCAAAAATAAGGAGAAATTAAGACATTTCCAGATGAGCAAAAGTTGAGGAAGTTCATTTCCTACAGATCTGCCCAATATAAAATACTAGAGAGAGGCTTCCAAGCAAAAAAAGAAAATGCACTGGTGGCACATGCCTGTAATCCCAGATACTCAGGAGGCTGAGGCATTAAGTGAACAAGTTCCAGGCCAACCTAGGCAATTTAGTGAGACCCTGTCTCAAAATAAAAAGGGATGGGGATGTAGATCAGTAGTAGAGTGCTTGCTAGCATCCTCAAAATTCTGGGTTCAATTCCCAGTACTCCCACTCCCCGACAAAAAAGGAAAAACATAACAGATAATAACTCAATACTATAAAAAGAAATAAAGGATACAAGTGAAGGTAACTACAGAGATCAACTAAAAAGCCAGCTTTAGTGTCCTTCAGGTTATAATTTTTTTTCCCCTAAATGACTTAAAAAGCAAAGACAAAAAAATTATAAATTTATGTTAATGAACACAACATATAATCTGTGACAATAATAAAGAAGAAATGTGTAGCAGTACATACTATTCAAATACAATTGGTATTATTTGTAACATACTGTTATAAATTTAAGACATATACTGTTATAAGTTTAAGACAATCATTTTAATCCCCATGATAACCACTAAAGAAAATAATTTTAAGACACAGAAGGGGAACCATGATGGTATAACAACAACAAAAAATTAACACAAGAAGACAGTAAGAGGCAACGAGAAGTATGACATTAAAAAAAAAGAGACACAGCTAAATCCTTATCAATATTTAGCAAAATGTAAATAGAGCAAATTCTCCCCTATATAAAACAGAGATGGCACACTGAATTTAAAAAAAAAAAATGTTATATTCATATACTGTCTTCAAGAGATTCACTTTAAAGCCAAAGAAGTTGAAAATATAAAAGATGAAAAGGATGTTATATGCAAATATTAACTAAATGAGAACACTAGACAAAACAAAGTTTAAACTAAAAAAACGATAGGAGACAAAGAACACTATATGTTGATAAAAGATTCATTCCAGCAAGAAGATTTTAGACAATTTTAGACAAAGATTTTAGAACAATTTTAGACATACATTCACCTAACAATTGAGCCTGAAAATACATGGAAGCAAAATTAAAAGGAGAAATGACAATTTTATGAAAATAATTGGAGATTCCAATATGCCACTTTTTTTTTGGTATCAGGGAGTAAACTCAGGGGCACTTAACCACTGAGCACAGCTCCATCCCTATTTTGTATTTTATTTAGAGACAAGGTTTACACTGAGTTGCTTAGGGCCTCCCTAAATTGCAGAGGCTGGTTTTGAACTCTGGATCCTCCTGCCTCGGCCTCCTGAGTCACTGGGATTATAAATGTGCACCACAACACCCAGATCAATATACACTTTCAATAGTAGATAAACAACCAGGCAGAAGATCAGTAAGGAAATAGGATTTGAACAACAGACATATATTTAGCACTCTACAATAGCAAAATACACATTCTTCAAAAAGTGCACATGGGCCGGGCGTGGTTGCGCACACCTGTAATCCCAACAGCTCAGGAGGCTGAGGAAGGAGGATCACGCATTCAAAGCCAGCCTCAGTAATTTAGCAAGGCCATAAGCAACTCAGCAAGACCCTGTCTCTAAATAAAATATTTAAATGGGCTGGGGATGTGGCTAAATTGTTAAATTCTCCTGGGTTCAATCCCCAGTACCCTCCCCCAAAAAAGTGCACATGGTACATTCACCAGAATAGACCATATGTTACCCACAAAACAAGTCCTCATAAGTTTAAAAGGAACAAAATGATACTGGGCATCTTCTCAAATCACAATGGAATAGCAGGGGAAAAAAAACCAGAAAACTCACAAAAACATGGAAATTAAACAACAAACTCTTAAAAAAAAAAATGGACCAGAGAAGAAATCACAAAGGAAATGAGGAAATACTTCAAGATGAATGAAAACAAAAACATGATACAGAATGATAAAGTAAAATCAGGGATCAGCATGAAACTAAGTCAGGGGAGGAGGTTAACAAGAGCTGGAGGTCTAGAAACCAGAGGGCTTATTCATGAATACATACTGTGGGAAAACACTTCAACAATTGTTCAAAAAACTCATACATGAATTAATATATATCCCATCAATTTCACTCCTAGGTACATACCAAAAAAAAAAAAAAAAAAAAAAAAAAAAAA
>NW_025999943.1:11024545-11040565 GCF_001458135.2 Marmota marmota marmota
CACCTCCTCCTGATCCCCTTCTTCTATTCTACTGGTCTCCCTTCTATTTTTTTTTTAATTTGTTCTAATTAGTTATGTGCAACAGTAGAATGCATTTTGACACAATGTACACAAATGAAGCACAACTTCTCATTCCTCTGGCTGTACATGGTACAGAGTCACACCAATTGTGTAATAATATAGTATACAGGGTAATATATACTATATATCTCATTCTACCATCCTTCCCATCCCCACAGCCCCAACCATCCCTTCACTACCCTCAGCACAATCCAAAGTTCTTTCATTCTTCCCTATCCCCCTACCATCACCACTATGAATCAGCATTCACTTATCAGAGAAAACATTGGACTTTGTTTTTTGGGGACTGGCTTTTTTGGGATTCAGCATGATGTTTCCTAGTTCTAGCTATTTACCTGAAAATGCCATAATTTCAAAAAATGATAAGTTTTATATTAGTATATAATACTGGATTTTTAAAAAAAAAAAAAAATAAGAAACAAAAACCGAAGACAACTACATAGGGGAGGGAGGAATACTACAAACATAATAATTGAGTTAATGAAATAAAAACTAAAGAAACCTGTTTCTCCTATACTGTCACTTAACAATCAACACAAAATCTGTGACCAAATGTCTGGTGGAATCAGGGTTCCACACACCATCGGCAACCCTCTGATTCAGTGTACTATACACCCAGAGATAGCATCAGATCTCATAGGTCAAGGGGAGACTCAGTCCCCAAAACTGCCACCCACCACTTTAGATGCCAATAACAAGCTGTATGGGGCTGGGGATGTGGCTCAAGTGGTAGCGTGCTCGCCTGGAATGCGTGCGGCCCAGGTTCGATCCTCAGCACCACATACAAACAAAGATGTTGTGTCCGCCAAAAAACTAAAAAATAAATATTAAAATTCTCTCTCTCTCTTTAAAAAAAAAAAACAAGCTGTAGGTTTGACTTACTTGTACATCTGACTGACTAGCTATAAATTGTAGTTGCCACCATCCCCTCCTCAGGTGTGACTAATTTTCTAGAGAAACAGACCTCAAGACAACACTTTACTTACATTTATCAGTTTATTCTGAAGAATATTACAAAACATACAGATGAAGGGTTGCACAGGGCAAGGCATGCAGAAAGAGCATAGAGATTCCACACCGGCACTGGAGTGGCAAACCCAGAAGGTCTATAGATCCTTTGGGGGTTTTATGAAATCTTCATTAAGTAGTTGTGACTGATTAAATTACTGACCATTGCTGATCAACTTAACCTTCATCCCTCTTTCCCCTCTCAAGATGGGGGAGAATGGGGCTGAAAAGTCTAAAGATGCCTTGGTCTTTCCAGTGACCAGCACCACCCTGAAGCTACCCCTAGGGACTTCCAACCACTAGTCAACTCCTTAGTGTATCAAAAAAAAAAAAAAAAAAAAAAATCTTTTGGAAGATTCCATGAGGTGTATGCCAAGAAAACAAAGATCCAAACACATATATTTCATAATATAACAATAATCAACTGCAAAACAAAAAAAAATTAAATATAATAGCAAAAAAAGAAAAAAGAAAGAAAGAAATATTACTTGGGAGGCTGAGGCAGGAGGACTGCAAGTTCAAAGCCAGCCTCAGCAACTTAGCAAAACCCTGTTTCAAAATAAAAGGGCTGAAAATGGTAAAGCACCCCTGGGTTAAATCCCCAGTACAAAGGAAAAAAAGGGTAAAATCAAAAGATTTAAAGAACCTAAATGATTCTGTTTTGTTTTTTTTATTTTAAAGATAGTCTTGCTTATATGCCCAGGCTGGCCTCAAACTCACAATCTTCTTACAGACTTGCACCATCTCAACCAGCTAAGTGATTATTAACAACTAGTAAAATTAATGATGACAAAGACAAAGAAATACAATGAAGGTTTGGAAACAATGAAGAAACTGGAAATATGAGAATATGGAACAATCTCATATACAAATTTAGTTCAAACAACATGGTACAAAACAATGGATAAACAAATATATAAACACTATCTCTGGATAAATACCCAAGAAAAGAACAGAGGTTGGTCTCTAGGACACAGAACTGTGTGGATGAACCAGAGGGAAGGTAAGTCTTCCTCACAAGGTTTCACTGAATTTAGATTAATCTGGAGAAAAAAAATTAATGATTTTACATTATTACTGCCTTTCCATTCATACACATGCATATCCTTTCATTCAGGTTTTCTTGTATCCCCTACGGTACTGTTTTATAGTTTCCTTCCATAAAGTCTTACATATTTCTTATAATTATTTCTATTTCTTGGAATACTGAAATGAATTTTCCCCATTACATTAAAAATGTTAACATAACAAACATATACCATAAGGAAGGTTTAAAAACATGAAAACTGAGAAGGGAGGGGGACGAAAAACCAGAGGTACTGAGGAATTAAATCAACCAAATTATGCTATGTGTATGTATAACTATATCATAATGAATTTCACTTTTATGTATAATACACTAAGGAAGGAGGAGGAAAAGGGAAAGTTCCAAGGAAATAAAATGGAGCAAATTATGTTATATCCATGTATAAAAACGTTGCAATGAACCCCACTATTATGTATAATTATAATGCACTAACATAATAGAAAACACAAACTGAAAAAATGTTTTCGTAATAAATATAACAAAGAATTGATGAACATATTTTAATAAAACACATTATTAAATCAGGAAAAAATTAGCTATTTGATGATATGCAGTGTTGGGAAGAATGTGAAGAAACTGATGAACATTCAAAATTAATATGCATATACTGACTTAGCAATTCCTACTTTCAGAATCTTCCTTAGAGAACATGCACATGACTCAAAAGAAATAAGTATACTTCTTGCAGCTTTGTAAGATATAACAAGTGGGAAAAAATAAACAAGTTGCATAAAAATATGTATGATATATATGTTTTAAATTCTACACACTAGGGGCTGGAGTTATAGCTCAGTGGAGAGCACTTGCCCAGCATGTGTGAGGCACTATGTTTGATTCTCAGCACCACTTATAAATTAATTAAATAAATGTCCATCAACAACTAAAAAAAAAATTTAAAAACCATATATACACACAAAATTACTACATATTAATACATGAAGGAAAAATGACTTGAAATACTAAACACTAACATGATAATCTCTGAACAGTGGGGAAAAGGATCAGTGGACCAATAATAGTACAAACAGATTATGCCCTCACACTGCTTACGATATAACCACAAACCTTTTTTCCAGTTGTAGGTGGACATATTTATTTATTTTTATGTGGTGCTGAGGATCAAACCCAGTGCCTCACACAGGCCAGGCAAGCACTCTACCACTGAGCTACAACCGCCACAAACTTTTTTTTAAAACATATCTTTAAGAGATAACTAAAACAAGCCAGGCGCAGTAGTGCATGCCTATAATCCCAACAGCCTGGGAGGCTAAGGCAGGAGGATGAGAGTTCAAAACCAGCCTCAGCAACAGCAAGGCACTAAGTAACTCAGTAAGACCCTGTTTCTAAATAAAATACAAAATAGGGCTGAGATGTGGCTCAGTGGTTGAGTGCCCCTGAATTCAATCCCCCATACCCTCCTCCAAAAAAAGATAACTAAAACAATCCTACTCAGGCTTTAGAAGCAAATAATAATCATTTAATTCATGTACACTTAGCTAAAATCCACACAAGGGTTATGAAAGAATCTGTAAAAAAAACTCTTTGATCTAAAAAGTCAATCAATTTATTCAGGTATCACTAAGTCATAGACTTAGTGATATTAATATCTTAAATAACCCTGACTCCTTAATTTACCCCAAAATATTTCGAGCTCCAAACTTCCTATTCCCTCTATTTTTTCATTAACTTGATCTCTTGCCCTGTATCTTCACCTATACCATTTTTTGACATTTCAGAAAATTATATGTCTAGCTCCCCGTACCAAAAATCTGAAGATCATTCTTAATTTCCTCTCCTTTCTTCAACTTCAGCTCACCAACACCAAGTACTATCTGACCTCCAAAATAAATCTCGAAACTATCCACTTTTACCCATCTCCTACTAATACCTCTTTTCATTGGAGAGCCATCATTTTTCTGTTGGATTACTGACATTACCTTCTATATTCCCCAGACTATCTAAAAGACTTTTTTTTTTAAATTATATCAGACTACATCATTCACTTTCTACATGGCTTTACAGTGCATGTAGGAGAAAACCTGTAATTCTTCTCCAAGTGTTAAGACTTCTATTTGATCCCTACCTACAATCCAGGCTCACTTTCAGCACTCTTCTTCCTCACCTTGTTTTTATTAAGCTTAGCTAAACTATTCTTTCTTTTGAATTGTTGATGGATCAAAGTTCCTCCCATTATCAGGACCTTTAAACTTCTTCTGTCTGAAAGGCTCCTTTCCTCATTTCTCTAAGTCTCAGCTTAAATGTCATTCTCAAATATCTGTGTCAAATACTCCATCTACACATCACTGATAAAATCTGATCTCCTCATTACACTCTCACATTATCATACATATTTCCTCAGCTGCACTTAACCTAATTTGTAATACACTTACTTATTTGTAATCTGTATTCCCCATTAGATAGCATGCTCCATAAAGACAAAGACCTGTATTCTCATTGCCCTCATTACGGCACTAATGTAGTGTTTAGCCAATATTTACTAAATGACTATTTTTTCCATAAAAGAGATAACAACCATTTAAGGTAGAGTTTTTATTGTTCTTTGTTTTTCAGAGTTTATTGTTGTTGTTTTGGTTTGAAGTTAAGTCCTCCCTTAATCCCACTGAACTCTCTTTTCCTTCCTCTTGGCTATAAGATAAGCACTTCACCCCAGAGCCTCAGTTTTCCCATTATAAAAGAGGAAATTAGAATAATTTCCTTAAATGATAAGCTAAATTAAAAATATCTGTATCCTATGTCTTTGGCCATGATTTTTTATTATTTCTCTATAAATCTACATAATTGTAGTTAGTAACATGACCTTAATCCATGGTAAAAGGTTATTGTTATACCCTGTCCATTTGTTCCCCTCAATCCAACACGTTAAACCCACATTGAACTCTCCAAACATAGTTTAGAAACTACAAGTAATTTCAACTTGTTAATTTGGAAATAAACCACCAAAACATTTATTTATTCTTAAGATCATTTGGTATTACAAATCCATATTCTGTTTTTTTATTACAATTTTCCCTGATGTTTAATTAAACATGATGGTGTTGAGGGCTTAAAAAAAAAAAAAAACTTTACCTTCTTTATGTGACTTCGAATGTTCCATGATTAAGACCTCATCTAACCTAAGGAAACAACAATACTTGCATCAATAAGCAAATGAGATCACAGATTTAAAAAGGCTAGGCTTTCGTATACTAAAAATCTATTTCTCCAACACAAATTACTTCTCCAATACAGATTACTATTATGTAAAAATCTATTGCCTCTGATTCATAAGACTAAAACAGTTTTTGCCAGCATTTGTTCCTCAAGTCACATTCTTCAGATATTTCACTGCTTTTAAAAATCAAAGAAATACAAACAGAATATAAACTAAACCAAAGAAAATAATTTTTCCTTTAATAAACAAATTTCAGTATAGAAACAATCCTACTTATTATTTACAATTCAATGCAGTTTGTTTAATTATCCAGTAAATACTTAAAGCTCTTTAAAATGAAATTGAAGCAGACAGTTAAGTCATTTTTCACTTACCCCTTTTATTCAATCTCTTCATGTCTTGAGTTTTACTTTTCAAGAGTTTAATGACAAGTCATAACAACTACCATTTATAAAAGATATGCTTGATACCAATCTCATTACAACTACCTTGAAATACATGTTGTAAGTGCTAATTATATTATTATTATTATTATCCTATTATGCAAGTGAATAAATTATTCTCTATAATAAAGTAAATCTCCTAGGGTACACAGCTCTCAAGTGGCAAACTCAAAATTTGTACCTAAAATCCACGTTCTTTCACTAAACCACATTATCTCCTAATCAAATAGAATTGAAACTTGAGAGCTACTCTAACATAGTGGTCATTTTAAAATTGAACCATCAGTTGAAAATGTTTGTAACATGAAGGGAAGGCGATGATTACAAGAATGCAAGACCGTGTCATATGTTATCAAATGTTGATAGTTGACAGTATATATGAAAAATATTAGTACAATGAACATGGAAAAACACCAAAGAATATATTTAAAAATCTTAAACACAGGTCTCAAGAAGAATGGGATTATGCGGGAACTTACATTTTCTGTCATATACTCCTTTTACTATTTCAGAATTTTTAAAGGTGTTTTATTTTTATAACCAAAATATCAAGAACTGTCCTTTTTATGTGGATATAATTGCTCATTTATGCATACTGATTGTTATACTTCATTGTTTGGGGGGTTTTGTTGTTTTTTTCCAGTGTCAGGGATTGAGCCAAGGGCCTCCTGCATGCTAGGCAAGCACTCCACCCCAGAGTCATATTCCCAGCCCCACTTTGCTGTTCATATTCATTCATTCATTTACATGATTCTCTCTCCAAAATGGGCCTACCTACCTCCCCCACAACACACTTCCTAACAGAGTTCTCTTTTCTTTCCTTTGGTGCTAGTGATTGAATCCAGAGCCTTGCAAATGCTAGGCAAGCACTATTCCACTAAACTTTGTTACCAGCCCAGATTTCTTTTTTTTTTTTTTTTTTTTTTTTTGTACCAGGGATTGAACTCAGGGGCACTTGGCCACTGAGCCACATCCCCAGCCCTATTTTGTATTTTTTTATTACAGAGACAGGGTCTCAACTGTGTTGCTGATCACCTCGCTTTTTGCTGAGTCTGGCTTTGAACTTGAGATCTTCCTGCCTCAGCCTCCTGAGCTACTGGGATTATAGGTGTGCACACCCAGCTAGAATTTCTTCTTTTTAATGGTTTTAAAGTTGAAGCTGTACGTATTTTGTTTCACTTGCCAACACAAATCCCTCAACTTCTTCCAAATAAGTAATGTAATAAGAATGGACTTTAGGAAAAATTAATCTGGACTAGAAGAAGAATAGGAAGAAATTATGTTGTAAATAAATTCCTTGTTTTCTAATACAATGGATTACAAAGTTCAAGAGGAGAGAGCTAAGAAATAAGGGCATTAACAACATTTGAGAATATAATGAAGTGAAGGGAATGGTCAGAAGTATGAGATTACATTAAAATTCAAAGTTCTAGAAGTCAAAAGAATTTAAACATTAAACTTCAAATTTGAATGTTAAATCTAAAACATTAAATTTCAAATGTTACAGAATTAAGACCAAAATGCAATAACTAAAGATCTAGCAATTAGGTCACTAATGACTTCAAAAGAGTAGATTTGGTATATGTTGAGAGCGCAAATCTGAGAATGGATTTCTTTCAAATAGTATGGGGAAAAGAAATTTTTTTGTTGTTGTTTATTTGGTGCTGGGGACTGAACCCAAGGCCTTGTGCATTCTAGCCAAGCACTCTACCAACTGAGCTATATATCCCCAGCCCTAAGAAGAAATTTTTAAAAAAGGAAGAGGAAGATATCTAAGTTTGAAAAGGATGCAGAAATTTTGAAGGACAAAGCACTTAACCATACATTCAGACTATAATAAAGGAGCAAGCAGAGGGAAGTTGGAGAAGATGTAAATCATTCTAGAAACTACCAATAGACACACTGTAAATTTACTGCATCAGAGATACTGTAAATTTACTGCATCAGTGGTGGCAACAAATTCATGATATTTGGTTAATTGTAGCCGCTATTAATTGAGTATTACTGATTAGTCACCTACTACATTGTTTTCCAGTTCTGGGGACAGAACGCAAGGCAAGCACCGTACCACTCACTGAGCTACATCCCTAGCTCCCCATACTATTTTTATCCTTACCTCAGCAATCTCAGGAAAAAAGGCATTACTCTATTCATTTTCCAAATGAGTCAACTGAAGCTCAGAGGTTAAATGACTTGCCTAAAATTACCAACTGGTGTTAAGAGTAAAATTGCTTTTTAATAGTTTTATTGAGGCATACTTTACATTGAGTAAATTTTATTTAAGAGAACTTTGTGGGGCAGGGGGTGTAGTTCAGCGGTAGAGCTCTCACTCGCCTAGCATGTGACAGACACTGGGTTTGATCCTCAGCACCACATAAAACTAAATAAATAAAATAAAGGTATTGTGTCCAACTACAACTAAAAAAATTAAAGAAAAGAGAGAACTTTGATAAATTTTAGTATATATACACTTATAGGCCCATCACCTCAATCCAGTTCAGAACACTCCCATCACCCCAAAACCCCTTCATAAGCAGGGCATATTTTATCTTGAATCTGTCTAACTCCAAACAAGTCATGCTACAAATCTCTTAGGCAATATTCAGGCTTTTTTTTTTTAAAAAAAAAAAAAAGATTTCTTTTTTAGGCAGAAAAACTACAAAAAAAAAAAAAAGTTGTAAAAGTTGTTAGCCTTCCAATCTTCTTAGGCCTCACTAGTTCCCTTTCCACATGAAAGGGAACATGTCTCTAGAATCCTATTGTCATCCCATGATCTCATAGACTCACAAAATTTACTAAAATTCACAAATATTCTCTTTCTAAAAGCACAGCATAATCAGATTTAAGAATTTAGATACTAAGCACCAGGAGCAGTTGTGCAAGCCTATAATCCCAGCAACCAGGAAGACAGAGGAAGGAGGGTCTTGAGTTCAAAGTCCGCCTCAGCAACAGCAAGGCGCTAAGCAACTCAGTGAGACCCTGTCTCCAAACAAAATACAAAATAGGGCTGGAGATGTGGTTCAGTGGTCAAGTGCCCCTGAGTTCAAATCCCCAATATCCCCACCACAAAAAAAAAAAAAAAAATTCGATGCTATTATACCCGTATTCTTTTTTTTAAATGGTAAGGAAGTTATGAAAGAGAAAGGTAAATGAAACTTGAAGTCCAGAAGAAAAGCAAGATGAATACAGCTGGGTAAGACCATTTGAGATGAAAAATGTGACATACTAATAGATAAATCATAGAATTAAAAAATCAGGAGTTTGTTTCATGGGGGATACACTAACCAAGCAGAGCTTTTCTTCTATAAGAAATGTAAAACTGTCTGGAGACACAGGGTAGAGTAACTTCATAGGCAATAGTTAATACTTGTTTGTTAACTGGACTATATATTAAAACAAACAAGTTAAAAAACAAAGTGCAACAATACTCATACAATCAAAGGTACTTAGCTAAAGTTAGATATTTTATAGTAATGAAGTTATGTAAATTTTTAAAATGGCAAATTTTTCATTACATCAAAATCAAACACTGGGGGTGGGGCTATAGCTCAGTGGTAGAGCACTTGCCTAGCACATGTGAGGCACTGGGTTCAATCCTCAGCACCACATAGAAATAAATAAATAAAGGTACTGTGTGTATCTACAACTTTTTTTTAAAATTTTTTTTAAATCAAACACTAAATCATGAACATATAAGAATTGAGATCTAAGATGAATAGCCTTTATCTGAAATGCTTGAGACCTGAACTGTTCTAGACTTTGGATTATTTAATGTTTGCATATACATAATGAGATAACTTGGGAATGGGATCTAAATCTAAACATAAAATTCATTCATTTCATATACACCTTTATAAACATACCCTGTGTGTAACTTTACACAATATTTTTAGCACACCTATGTTTTGACTTCAACCTATTGCAGGAGGTCAGATATGGAATTTTCCACTTGTAGTAGCATCATCTCTGGGCTCAAAAAGTTTCACAATTTGGAGCATTTTGGATTTCAGATTTTCAGATCAGGGAAATTCAACCTGAACCATTTTGGGACTAGAAACAATTAAAATAATTTAATTAAAATAATACCCATTCAAGCCTTTACTTATAAGTCCTACAGAACTAGAGAAACACAGTTACCAATCTGATAATCATTAAGCTTAGCCAAAAACTTAGAAATTCCAAATAGGGTCCTAGAGCATAGCATCAGAAATCTAGATGACAGAATCTAGAAGCAAAGAATCAAAGAAACTGCTAGCTTACTGTTAACAGAATACAACTTTTATGACTATTTAACATATAGGTGTTCTAATACCCAACTTGTTAAATAAGTGATTTCTATAACACTTTGATTATTACTCTGAACCATCTGGCCCAGCTAAACACTGCAAGGAACACTGCTCTTAGTAGGCAAAAGACATGCCTCTTTGAAGCAAATGAATATAAAACTATCCCAGTATCTTTTTTAATGTTTTTAAATTAAACCAAAATTTACCTCCAAATTCTTACACTATTTCAATCAAAGTTTGGGGTGACTATAAGCAAAAGTCATACACATGTGCATTTCCATAAACCAAAAAGACTGAAGAGTTTGTCACACTTTATTATAATCGCAAGTTAAAGAGTATTCTGTCTTTAAGCTCTGTGTATCACAATTTTACTTAAATTAGCTACTTATTTTTCTTATCCAACCTAAATGTATGGTTAGAAAATAACTAGTTGGAAAGTAATTACAACAGACTTTCCCAACTTCTATAATTTGAAGTTGTAACAATTAATTCTATTATTAGTAAATTCATCTTAAAACTTATAATTTAGTGTGACTTTTTTTTCAACTTAACATTGCTTTTAAAATCAACATCAAATTTAAATATTCAATAATTTAATCCATTATGTTGCATCATTTTATATATAAGACACCTATTAAAACAAGTTGAGCAATTTTATAGGTGTCCTATAAAATCTTACAGGTTTTTGTGTGCCACATATATACAGGACAATGGGGCAAAATGGGTTAATGATAAAATCTTTTCAAACCCCTCAGACTAACTTATTAATTCACAAAAACAAATCCAATCTTCAAATTCACTAAGGAGAAAAAAAAAATCTAAAACCCTGTGGACAAATAAAAGAGAACCTGGTGCTTGGTAGCCAAATGATATTAAAGAAGATGATCCAAACTCTCTTGACAATAACATGGTACTGTTTCAAGCATAAAAACAAGATAACCTGTACTATGAAACATAAATATGCATTTTAAAAAAGAAGACCTATTAAATAAATATTCATTACCTATTTCTCCTAATATCCAAAGTTTTCTCTTAAGTCATTTCTTTAAAGAGCAAACATTAATATTTAGAGAACATTGATCAAATCAGTAAAAATAACAACAGTCATGCACTTTTTCAAATTAAACACCATAATTCTTCCCATTAAAAATAAAACAGAAAAAAAAGGACAAATCCCAATCTAGTCCTGTGATTTTGATAACTAATCACTATTGCAACTCTAAAATAGTTTTTTCAATAGTTTACAAATATTCTGCAATTTCAGAAATGCTCCAAGTATTGTATTAAACTCCATTAAAAAATTGATATATTTTAGAATAAAACAATTTATTCAAATGCATGGTAATCCAAATTTTAACACACCTTAATTATGAAGACTAATTCATCATGTTACCAAGTATTTGGTGCCCCTAAAGATCTTCTCCTATTTTAGTGAATTAAAAAAAAAAAATTTAAAAAAAAACAAAACAAAACCTAAAATTACAAAGTGAGTTATTGTAAAAAGTTTGCAAATAAAAATTTGGAACTACAACCATGTAAAACAGAATTTGGGGACTGGTACACAACCAAAATAAAATATAAAAATAAACTGCAATTGTTACCCATAGCTCTATAGTTCAAATTTCTGCATTTACCCAACAGAAATTTTTCTCAGTGACAAGTTTTAAAGTCTTACATATTAGAGTTCTGCATAAGAACACTTAGATTTGAGTAAAAGTCCTATTCAATCAATTCTACATCCATATTCTATGCTCTGACAGGTCTATCCCTGTCAGAAAATTAACCAACTGCAATTTTTTTTAAAAAAATGAAAGCAAAGAAAATGCAAAGTCCAAGCAATCTGCTTTCTAACTTGAGATATTCTACAAAAAATACAGTTGGAGAATCCAATGGAGAAACCACTTTAGTTTGGGCCCTCTTTGCATTCCCTAAACACAGGAAGCTGAATACGCCATTATAAGGCGGCTGCCTTATAATAAATGTCATTTAAAATAATAAGGCATATGTTAATAACACTGTCAAGTGAAATGAGGACAGATTTTAATGCCTAGAGAGACAGAATATATAAAACTTCCACACCTTTTGACAACAGTTACAGAACAGTTACAGAATTTTATACATATTCTTTCCATCATAGTAATACATCTGATTAAAGGCAAAGATTGAGTTTGTCATAATAACATTGTTTGTGCACTTTTGTACCTCAAACAAGAGCAGAATACAATAAAATAAACATATAAATACTGTTATACAAAGACAGTGTGACAAGTTCTATAGCCAACCAAATCTAAAATGTTAAAAAGTCAGCTTTTGTGGAATACCTGAGTGATTCAGGGCTGTCCCCCACTTTTTTTAGATTAAAAATCCAGCCTATGAGATTATGTAAAAACAGAAAATGTGAAAGGGGCCACTTTATCTTTCTCCCAACTATTTCAAAGGGTAAATGGTGGGGGAGAGAAGAGTAAGTACTAAGGAAAAATGTCACAAAACTATAAAGTATTTTAACTATTAAAATACTTTGAGCTGGGTATGGTGGCACATGCCTATAATTCCAGTGGCTGAGGCACAAGGATCACAAGTTCAAAGTCAGCCTCGGCAAAAGCAAAATACTAAGTAACTTAGTAAGACCCTGTCTCTAAATAAAATACAAAATACAAAATAGGGGTGGGGACATGGCTCAGTGATTGAATGCCCCTGAGTTTAATCCAGGCACTCCCCCACAAAAAAAAAAAACTTTGAAACTATATACAAAAGCATCTAACTCACATTGAGTACTCAATAAATATTAGTAGAACATAAACTTATATAGGCAAGGTTAATCAAAATTTGTCAGGTTACCTTCATCTTATTAATGTCTAACACATTATAGCACCATTAGTTGCTGTTTTTAAATAGACTTTTTAAATTCTGAGCTATATCATTAAACAAAACAAGAACCACATTTTGGTATTATTTTTAAAAATATCATTGCTTTCATTAGCATTCATTTGTTTTAGCATCAAAGAAAATCCTGATCTGTATGCTTTCTGTGTCAGTCATCTCCAAATGACTATCAAACATAACTAATTATCAAGTTCCCCCTATTAACATGATAAAAATTGTAGAAATGGAAATTTTTTGTAAAATTATACAGTAATAAGCACCACCCACCATGATAAGCACCACCCATCTATCTGAAAAACCTGCTCCTCGATCCATCATATTTGAATGATCTAATGACTAAAGAGCTTAAAACTTATCATATAAATTACATTCATTCAAGTTACAGTATTCAGGAGACAATATGGACTATAAATTGTACAGACACTTTGAAAAACATAAATTCTGATCCAAACTCACCCTGTTAGTTTTGAAATAAGGGAGTATAAAAAGCTAATTGATAAAATAAGTAGGAGGAAGACCAGTAGAGAAAGGAGAAGAGAAGATAATCGGGAAGGGAAAGAGTAAGTATTGGGGACTGAAATGGAGCATATATGAATATGTCAAAATGCAACTCAATATTATGTATAACTACAATGTACTAATGAAAACATTTTTTAAAGCTAATTGATAGCTATGATTCTCTTAATTTTAAAAAAGGGTACTCAACAAGATACAAATACTTCTGTATTTGTTTACACACTTAAGGAAGAAAAGACCATGGATTGGGAAGACTGATCTTGAATATTTTTCACTCTCTTGAAATCTGAATTTACAAAATGAGCATACTATGCGTTTTTAAACTGTACTGCATAATTGCTGAACTTAATCTCTGTAATCAAACTGCTTAAGTATAAACCCTTGCCTTACCAAATACTACTAACTGGGTTATCTTCACATGCCTGTTTCCTCCTCTGCAAATTTGGAATTAAAAACAATATTACATCACTGAGTTGTGAGGATTAAATTACTTAATATGTTAAAAATTAGTTTGGACATTTTGCATTCATAATTTTAGAATTTAAATGATGGGTACAAAGAAACTTAAAAAGTTTTCACAGTAAACTTTTTTTTAAAAATGAGAATTGGACTGACATATATGGGCTCAATTAATGCTATTTGTATTATATCTTTATTCCCCTGCAGACTACTCGCTAAAGATTAAGGGAAGTATTCCATGAAAATGTCTTAACATTGTGCCTACAATTAGAAGTGTATCATCCTTCACAATCCATATTCAGAAAATCCTTACCTCCATTATTTTTTACCCCCTTTGGTCTTAATATTTAAACAGAAGATCTGACACTTATGACCCACCTCTAACAGAGTCTATAGGTTACAATATAAACTGTTAATGGACTCAAGACAGCAAGAGATACAATGTGTCCACAGTGTTGATTTCACTGATATTTTATAACTATTTTCAATTGACTAAAGGAAATGTTTGGTTATTTTTATTTCACCGTCCTGTCATAACAAGATTGCCTTAAAAACCTCAAATTACAGGCCTTTAATATAATTCCCAGGTTACACATTCAATAAGACTCTTAAGTGAGGACTAATCAACACTGGAGGTGGTAGACTAAGAGTAACTAGAGCACTGGTCTGGTCAGCATTCTAGGTGGTGAGGTAAGAGTAGATTCTAGAGGAGTGGACGTCATCACTTTGCTAAGCAAAGCCACAGAAAAAAAAGATAGAGCAACTCTGGAGCCATAAAAGTCAAAAATTTGTGTTTCTGATGAGACAAAAAGGTAAATAGTTCTCTCTATGCTTCCAATCCTTTAATCAATTATCCAATGTGAAAGAAGAAAAATGTTAACAAATGGTTGTATGCATAGCATTTAAAACGAAATACCGTTAATTCCCACTTTGGAACTCTAGAGGGCACCAGAAATATGCCCTCCTTAGCACCACCCCTCCTCCCCGGTAACGTGAGCAGCTGCAGAAGCCCGTCGTCTGGTTGCTGAGGTTGGTATTGCAGCAGCAGGAGCGATGTCTGCAGCGGTGGAAACAGCAGCGCCCACTCCCAGCTGCCTCACCAACCACTACCCGGGCTTCGCCCCGAGGGCAGCTTCCACCCAAGGGAAAGTTCCTCCCCTCAAAACAACCTGGATGGCCAAGTCCCAGACTGAACCCCTACAACCTGACAATGTCCTCCATAAAGAGCAACACATTAGGGGCAAAGGACTCACAATCAGGGTGTTTTCCTTCTCACTTTCTGCCAAAGATGCACCAAACAGGGTTGAAGGCAATTTCTGGTCCTGGGATTAAAAAGAAAAAAGAAAAGAAAAAAGAAAAATTGATCAAGATCAGCCAACCTGGTGGGAGCACTAAGGCTTTTCTTCCAGAAGAAGGGAATGCGAGGTCAAGGAGGTTTGGCCCTTCTATTATTACCCAAAACCCGGGCAGCCCCCTCTTACCAAGTGGAGCAAAATAACTAAAAACATGTATTTGGGGCCAAAACCCAGGTGAAAAGCAAAATCTGGAAAGGAGGGGGCCTAAGGGCATCAAGCATGCTACTGGGAAGGAAGGGGGGGAAGGGCAAACATTGCCCCGACGCCAGCAAGGGATTTGTATTCCCTCCTAAATTTGCCCACCTAGCGTCATCCCCGTCAATCTCGACACTAATTTGGAGGTAAGGAGGGGCTCACGTCACCGCTGGGTGGATAACGCCCATGCTTGCCCCAAGCAGTTGCCCTGGGCCCGAGGTTTGCCCCCCCCTGCAGTCGGCGACCGGCAGCGCTGCCTCCCCGTCCGCCATTAGAGACCCAGCCAAACAATACGTGAGGAGCCAGAGCCGCGCAGCGCAGCCACGGAGAACAGAAGAGCAAAAGAAGGAACCTGGCGGGGCATAAGCAGGAACCCTCGCCCCGAAAAACTTGGGGACCCCGGCTCGGGCGGACAAGGTGGAAACGCAATCTGGAGAGCGGGAGAGCCGGCCGGCCCGAGCGCCCCTCCCCCCGTCCCCCCCGCAGGAAAGAAAAGAAAATACCCCTGGACCTCCCGGAGGCCCGCCGCCCCCGC
>NW_025999943.1:11040590-11069869 GCF_001458135.2 Marmota marmota marmota
CGACTGAAGTGGGGCTGCCTGCCCTCGCTCGGGCCCGGGCCTGGGCGTCCAGGCGGTCGCCGCGGCTCCCAACGAATCCGCCCGAGGAGAGACGCGGCCTCGATGCCCCAACGTCCACCCTGTCCAGTCCCTGGAAGGCACCCGCGAGGGGAGAGGCCGGGGGGCACTCGAGCGAGGAGAGGGGGAGGTCGGGAACGCGGCTGAACTGGGTACCTGGGCCCTCTGAGGGCCGTGGAGGAGCCTCCACCCTCGCCTCGCCCCCGTGGGGAACAGTCCCCCCACCTCCCGTCATGGCTGCAGCAGGAGGAGACGACGTCCTCCATTTTGTTGGAACTGCTGGGGGAACTTGGGACTCATTCAGAACCAAACCCCGTGGGACTGGGAAACTTGTCCCCGAGCAGCCCCGACTGGACTCTGGTTCGGCGGAGGGAATGGCTCCCGATTTCAGAGTGCGAGTCCGCGGGGCCATGGTGGGCAGCGCGACCAGGGGATGACCCGGACGCCGCTGCCCACTTCCATCAGCCAAGATGGAGGGAGTTGCGGGCTCCCCGGATCCGGGCTTCTGCCCGCCAGAAGGACCAAGCTGTCCCGGGGCGTCTTTCAGCGTCGCCGTCGCCATCGCCGGCGCGGCAGCCCAGGCGTTGGCCCGCCCACACCTCCACCATCTCCTGGTCCTCAATGGTTGATGGAGGCCCCACTCTATCACCCGCATCATCACTGAGGCCCGTGGAGCCCTGCTGGGTTCAGACGGCGCCGTGTGCCCCGGGAGAGTGGTCCAGCACGAGGATCTTATCTTTTGTTCCTTGTCTACACCTACGTCTTCGGTGGACGTCATGGTGTTGATTTCCAAGACTCCACGTAAAGATGGAAGTGATGCCTCTCGCGTCTGGCCCTGGCGGTTCTTACTGGGATTACAACTGATGGTTGTTGGATACTTCCCCACCAAATGGATGGATGAATTAGACCTCTCAATTTCAAAATTGTGTGACAACCCTGTCTATTAATAAGTAGACATGTCATATTACAATATAAAGCTCTACATAATGAGGAACATGAAGTTTTTAATGAAGTTAGCTATCCATAAAGGACTCTTAAAAACTGTAAACTCCAGTAGACACCATTTACAATTAGGATAATCCTGTAGAAACTGAGATGCAGTCATTATCTGTAAGAATTAATCCTTCCATCCGAGGCTAAATGCCATATGCTGCATTTTTTTATTAGTTGAAAAATATCCACAGTGGCTTTTAAAAACTATCACTCATTTTACAGGATCATAATTACAAAATTTCTCAGTTTTCAATAAAAAGAATATATCCTGTGAGATTTTTATATGACCCAGTACTTTACACTGGCATGCTTAATGTCAGTTGTCACAACGGAAATGTCCTATCTTACTAAATGTGAAGTACATTGTAATCTGAAAATGTACACGATTTTCTGCTACCATGTCCTACTACCATGTTCTAAATCAGCTAGTTGAGTTTATAGTTAAAACACTAACTAGGAATACTTCCAACTAAGCTATGTAATAGGCTTTAATGATAGACCTAGTTGTCATATGCTATTCAATTGGAGGAAGCCATTCATTGCCATCAATTCTCTAACATTAATGCTATTTTGTAATTAATTAGAAACCACATTAATTACAGGAATGTTTTTTATTCACTCATATTCATTCAGGCCTTTTTGTTCATAAAACTTTTCACCAGCTTACAGGCACATTATCATGAGAATTTTAGAGTTTAGAACAGGTTGAAAAAATAGAATTTTTTTGTTAAAATTTAATTATCTTCAACTTCATGTAAAAGTACTCAAAAATAGACATCCAACTATTCATAATAGTATTATTCATAATTTCTAAAAGGCAGAAACAACCCAAATGTCCATTAACTGATGAATGGATAAACAAATATGGTATGTCCATTCAGTGGAATATTATTCAGCTGTAGAAAAGAATGATGTTCTGATAAATGCTGCAACATGGACAAACCTTAAAAGACATTATGCTAAGTGAAATAAATCAGACCCGGAAGAGCATATTGTATGATTCCATTTTATTGGAAATGCCTAGAATAGCCAACTCTCTAGTAACAGAGAAAGATTAGTACTTGCCTAAGGCTGGGGATATGGGAAGAAAGGAATGATAGCTAAGAGCTGTGGTATTTCTTTATGGAAAGATTCAGTGGTAGAGAACCCCGGGGTTCAATCCCCAGTGCGGGCGCGTGCGTGCACACACACACACACACACACAAACACACACAGTTATACAATTGATTAAAGTGATTGTTGTTTTACATCTCTGAGTGCTGAAAACTGTTGAACTCTACACTTTAAATTAATGAGTTGCATTGTTTGATTTATTCTTAAGCTGTAACTAAAAAATATAAAAATATGTGTATATATTTCTGTGTGTATGGAGTTATTCTATACCAATCACAAAGGCATACTAAGCATTATACATAAGAAAGATGAAGAAAATACCTGAGCAGAAAACTAGTATTTCAAATAATTTTTGGCCACTCAAAACCTTAAAGAAAAAGACCCTGTATGAAATTTTAAAAATTAAAATGGGAGCTGTATCTCAGTGATAAAACACCTCT
Organism: Marmota marmota marmota; assembly: GCF_001458135.2. Taxonomy (NCBI): domain Eukaryota; kingdom Metazoa; phylum Chordata; class Mammalia; order Rodentia; family Sciuridae; genus Marmota; species Marmota marmota. The sequence continues at coordinate 11,043,194 of NW_025999943.1, forward strand.
TAATTCAATCCCTTGTACAAAAAATTAAAAGTTTCCTTTTCTCTGAGACTTCAGAAAGTTACTTTTTCTCTTAGCCTTTCTCCTCTGTTACAATATAAGGGAATACAGCATTGGTAAAACAACTTCTGTGAAAGTGAAATGAAAAGGTATAATTGCATTTTTGAAAACCAAGAACTCACCATTAAGATGTGATATAACACTGATTGTGAGCACATATTGCTCAAGTCTGAATTCAGGCATTACCCACAAATAGGTAAGTGATTTTATGCATGGGTTAACCTCTAATTCTCAGTTTCATTATGTGTAAAATAATGATGATAATTCCTCTCTCATTGAGTTTCAGGGGGATTAAATGAGCTACACATATAAAACTTGCACATTATACATGGTAGACCTCAATAAATGTAAATCATTTTCATTATTCATAATTGACTCAGTAGAATATACAAAAATTCTTCATAGTTTATGAAGGCCACAGTGATAATTCTACCACTAATATTGTGCTACTACATAATCCAAATAATAATAATGATTTCAATAAACAGATCAAGTAGACTTAACAAGCTTAATGTGACTGATTATTATATAAAAATAAAACCCTGAGTAGGGTGTTTTGCAAAGGTTTATAATAATTTTAAACAAATGTTATTTTTAGCATGCTTGACATTTATTAATTTGTTTATACTGATATTAGGTTTACAGCAATCAAAAGTCAATAATTCATTTGACCATTGGAGAAAATGGGTGAAATCCCAATAAATGAGTTAATTATGCAATTTATATAGCAAACTGCATGTATAGTACTATATTCCATGAGTTATTCTGTTTGTTATTATCTTCTTAACAACTCTATAAAATAGTTGATATTACTTGTCCCATTTTGACAACTGAGGAAACAAGGAAATAAAGGTAAAGGATCTTGCACAAGGTAATAGTAAGAAAATGATTAAGAGGGTCCTATAATTTGGAAGTGATTTGTACCCCAAAAATTCATGTACTAGAAGCCTGGTCCCCACTGTGATGGTGTTGAGGTGACAGAACCTTTAAGAGGTGGTGCCTACTGGAAAATAATTCAGTCATGGGGCTCCACCTTCATAAATGGATTAATGTTAGACTCTAGGAATGGATTAGCTCTCTTAATAGTGGGTTGTTACAATATGAGGCTACCCATGTGCTTCAGCCCTTCTTCATGAAGCTGGTTCCCTTTACTTTTCTTTGCCATATTATATTGCAGCCAGGGAGTGCAATATTGTTTGGACTCCCACAGCCACCAGAATCATCAGCCAAATAAACCCCTTTATTTTATTTTACCCAGCCGCAGGTGTTTTTTAGAGCAACACAAAATGGATTAAGACGAGAGGAATCATGAACCTAGGATTTTTGGCTCTAGAGTTTGCTTTTAGTCACCTCATCCGCCTGCCTCTCTAGGATAGCTTTCTCCTTATTCTTAACATTTAACTCTTAAACATATCATCTAGATAACTTAAAACAAAACTATATAACATATTCGAAAGCAGTGGCTTATGAACTTTTTTTAACAACCACAAGGATATATTACAAGGATATACATTGTACATTGAGACCCAGTACAAACCCACCTACCTGCATAATTATATAACTAAAACACAAGATTCACAAAATCATTTGCTTCACTTCCTTAATGCATTTTCATAGTCTCTGTTCGAGTCTATGTAAGTCTAATCAACACCATTCTCTTTTAATAAATAGTAGCTACAGCCCACTAAACTGATTTCATGGCTTACAAAACATTGTTTGAAAAACTATACTAGAAAAGCAAACCATGGATAAGTTTAAGTTCTAAAACAGAAGGAAAGAAAACATATTACTGGAAACTGAGGTAAGCTAGATGAACTATAAGTTGCAAAATTTTTAAAAGAAGAGATATTATTAATAAGAAACAGAAGCCAGGCATGGTAGCACATTCCTGTAATCCCAGAAGATCAAGAGACTGGCAAGAGGATCAGAAATTCAAAGCCAGCCTCAGCAACTTTACGTGCAAGGCCCTGTCTCTAAGTAAAACATACAAAGGACTGGGGATGTTGCTCAGTGGTTAAGGACCCCTGGGTTCAATTGTGGTACAAAAAAGAAAAAAGAAAAGAAAAGAGGTGGGATTCCATCAAAACAGAAGAAAGATTAGAGGAGTAGAGGAAGGGGATTGAGGGACAGGGAGGAAGGACAGTGGAAATGAATCTGACCTAATTTTCCTAAGATTCACCACAGTGAATCTCACCACTATGTATATCCACGAGACACTAATTTAAAGAATAAAAACACTAAGTAAATAGCAGGAAGATCAGTAAAGGGAAAGTTACAAGGAGGGGGAGAAGGGGAAAGAATAAGGAAGCACTAGGGCACTAGGGACTGAATTAGAGCAAATTGTATTCCATGCTTTTATAATCAAAATGAATCCTAATGTTATGTATAACTAAAAAGAACCAATAATAAGTAAAAAATAAGAAATTTAAGTTGCAGTTCTTCCTAAATATTCCTGTCTAACACCATGCTTTATACTTCATGAAACTGTAATGCAACTGCCATGGTTTGAGTGTAAACCCCAAAAATTCATGTGTTGGAAACTTACTTCCTCAGTGTGGCTGTGGGAGGTAAGGCCTAGTGGGAGGTGTTTGGGTCATGGGAAGAGAACTCTCATGAAAGGATTAATACCTTTCTCATGTAGTTCTTACTCTCACGGGACTAGATTAGTTCCCAGAAGATCGTTATAAAGCAAGATTGCCTTCTCATATTTTTTCTTTTGCATGAACACCTACTTGACCTTCTGCCTTCTGCTTTGGGTTAAAGCAGCAGGAGGCTCTCAACAGAAGCCAAGCAGATGCAAACACCCAATCTTGGATATCCCAGCTTTCTGAACTTCGAGTCAAAAGAGGCTTCCTTTATAAATACCAAGTCTCCTATATTCTGTTAATAACAACAGAAGACAGACTAAGAAACTGATTAGCAATGCTTCTGGAGTATAGGGGCTGGGGTTGTGGCTCAAGCCTTAGCGCGCTCTCCTGGCATGCGTGCGGCCCAGGTTCGATCCTCAGCACCACATACAAACAAAGATGTTGTGTCTGCCGAAAACATAAAAAATAAAAAGGACGTAGCTCAGTGCTAAAGCTCCCCTAGCTCTCCTGGATTCAATCCCCAGTACGAAGGATTGAACCCAGGGGCACTCAACTACTGAGCCACATCCCCAGCCCTATTTTGTATTTCATTTAAAGACAGGGTCTCACTGAGTTGCTAAGTGCCTCACTAAGTTGCGAGGCTGGCTTTGAACTTGAGATCCTCCTGCCTCAGCCTCCAGAGTCACTGGAATTACGGGCATGCGCCACCATGAGCAGCCCACCACTATAATCTTAACAAATATTATTCTTCGCTCCTACTTACACGCCTATGAAGGCTAATTTTTTAAAACTAAATTTATTGGCGAAATAATTGTATATATTTATCATGCACAACATGTGTTTTGAAATATGAATACACTCAAGATGGCTAAACCAAGCCAAATGACATATTAAAATCTCACATATTTTTTTATTTTGTGATGAGAATACTTAAAATCCACTCTTAGTGATTTTCTTTTTTCTTTTTTTCTTTGTTTTGGTGGGGGGTAATGAGAGATACCAGGGGTGCTTTACAGCTCAGTCAGATTTGCAACCCTTTTTATTTTTTATTTTGAGACAGGGTCTCGTTAATTATTTAGGGCCTTGCTAAATTGCAGAGGCTGGCCTGGAACTTGTGATCTTCCTGCCTCATCTTCCTGAGTCACTAAAAGAACCACCATGCCTGGTTTTCTTAGTGATTTTCAAGAATTCAATATATAGTAATAAACCATAGCCACCATGTTGTAATACGCATCTCTTCAATTTTATTCCTGCAATGTAACTGAGATTTTTAATTCTTTGACCAACTCTCCCCACTACTCAAACATCACCTCATCGCTTGGTAACCACTCACTTCAATGTGTTCAACTTGTTTATTTTTATTCTTTATTTTTTATGCCGAGGATTGAACCCAGGGATGTTTATCCACTGAGCCACATTCCCAGCGTTTTTTTTTTTTTTTGAGACACGGCTTGCTAAGTTGCTGCTTTGAACTTGCAGTCCTCCTGCCTCAGCTTCCCCAACCCCTGGGATTACAGGCATGGACCACCACACCGAGCTTCAACTTTTTTAGATTCCATGTGTAAGTGGGATCTTACAGCATTTATCTTTCTATGCCTGCCTTATTTCACTTAACATAATTCATTCAAGTTGTCATAAATGACAGATATCCTTCTTTTTAAAGACTGAATAGGTGCTGGGGTTACAGCTCAGTGGTAAAGGGCTTGCCTAGCATGTGTGAGGCACTGGGTTTGATCTTCAGCACTACATAAAAACAAATAAATAAAATAAAGGTATCATGTCATCTACAACTGAAATTTTTTTTAATGTCAATATTCTATATTTACAAATAAGACTAAATAGTATTTCCCATTTTCTTTATTGATGGACACAGGTTGATTTAATATTTTAGCTATTGTGAATAATGCTATAATTCTGAACCTATGAGTGCAGGTATCTCTTCAACATACTGATTTCATTTCTTTTGGATCCATACCCAGCAGTGGAATTGCTGGATCATATGGCAGTTCTATTTTTAGTTTTTTGAGGAACTTTCATACTGTTTCCCTAATGGCTGTACTAATTTACATTCCCAACAAGAGTATGCATGTTTTCTTTGCATACTTGCCAGCACTTGTTTTGACTTTTTAGTAACAGCCATTCTAACAGGTGTAGTGAGGTGTCTCTCAGCGTAGTTCTAATGTGAATTTCCTTGATGAGTTGCGATATTGAGCATCTTTTCACATGCTGTTGGACATTTGTTTATTTATTTTGGAGAAATATCTATTCAACTCCTATGGCCATTTTTAATAGGATTATTTGTTTTCTTGATATTGAATTGTTTGAATTCCTTATATATCTTTAATATTAACCCCATATCAGATATGCAATTTGTAAATGTTTTCTCTCATTCTCTAGGTTGTCTCATCACTCTGTTGATTGTCTCCATTGTACATATTTTTAGTTTAATGTAATGCCATTTATTTATTTTTACTTTTGTTGCCTGTGCTTTTATGTTTCTCATTTTCTCTCTTAGGCAGCAGAGCCTGCCCAAGTACCATCTAAGCTTTAGATGGACTCACTGAAGGAGTAAAGCAAATTTTAAGAGAGAAGATATATTAGGCTATTTCAGAGATCCTTTCCAGAAATAAAAATTTACTATCTTATAAAATAATAAGTTGGAAATAGTTATTTTAAGGATAATTTTTGCCTACTGTGTTAGTCAACTTTCTGTTGCAGTGACAAAGTAAATACCTGAGATAAATCAACTTATACAGAGGCCAGCCTCAGCAATTTAGTGAGGCCCTAAGCAACTTAGTGAGACCCTGTCTCAAAATATAAAAAAGAGCTAAGGATGTAGTTCAGTGGTAAAGTGCCCCAGGTTAAATCCCTAGTATCAAAAACTAAGTAAATAAATAAATAAAGTAAAATATTTTTCCTACTCCCTCGGTGATTTTAAAATGATTTTTAGTTTTAAAAAGAAAAACCACTGGATGTGGTGGTGCATGCCTATAACCCCAGCAACTCAGAAGACTGAGGCAAGAGGATCACAAATTCAAAGCCAGCCTCAGCAACTTAGCAAGACTCTAAGTAACTTAGTGAGACCCTTTCTCATAATAAAAAATAAAAAGGGTTAAGGATGTAGCTCAGTGGTTAGGCCCCCTGAGTTTAATCTCTGGTACCAAAATAATATAATAATAATAATAATAATAATAATAATAATAATAATAATAATAGAAAAGGAAAGGAAAAAACAAAAAAATAAGATACAAATTTGAAAACTGCAAACAAAAACCATGGCCAACAATTCTTGCATCAGAGGATGCCCATTGCTGCATTTTTAGAAAAATTTTAGGTTCACAAGATCAAGTGGAAAATGCAGAAACTTTCCCCATGTACTCTGCCCCTACATGTATATAGCCTCCCCCATTATCTACCTCTCCCACCAGAGTGGCACATTTGTTACAATTGATGAACTTATATTGACATCATTATAACTCTAAGTCTACAGTTTACCTTAGGGTTTACTCTTGGTGTTATATCTTGGTATTACATGCTTGTGTTCTCCCTCCCTATCCCATTATCCCTAACAACCGCTGATCTTTTTACTGCCTCCATGATTTTGCCTTTTCCAGAATGTCGTGTAATTAGAATCCTATATATGTAGGTTTATAGACTGGCTTTTTTTCACTTAGCAGTATGTATTTAAGTGTCTTCCATGTCTTTTCATGGCTTGATACCTTATTTCTTCTTAGAACTGAATAACATTCCACTCTCTGGATATACCACAGTTTATTTATTCATTTACCTTTTAACGGATATCTCCCAAGTTTTGGGCAATTATGTTTAAAGCTGCTATATACATGCTTAAGTCTTTTGTGTGGACATGTTTTTAATTCCTCTGGGTGAATACCAAGGAGCAAAATAAGTTGGGTTATATAAGAGCGTGTTTAATTTTATAAGAAATTACTAAAATGTCTTCCAAAGTGGAATTTTATATTCCCACCAGTAATGAATGAGAGTTTCTATTGTTTCACATCTTTGTCAGCATTTGGGATTTTTAGTGTTTTGGATTCCCACAATTTACATGTACCTATGCTGATAATCGTATCTCACTGTTGCTTTCAATATAAACATTTTGGTGGAGCAATATTTTTCCACTGACAGAATGTTAAAAAATTTATCACTCCCAAAGTAGTACATATTGCATATTTTCCTTATTAGATAGTGATATGGTTTGGATGTCACTTGTCCCTCAAGGTACATGTGTAGGAGTTTGATCCCCAGGACAACTTATCAGGAAAGGATATGGTACCTTCTAGAGGTACAGCCTGGTAAGACATTCTTAGGCCAATTGAGGGTATGCCTTGAAGGGATTTGGGAACCCCAATCTCCCTCTGGCTTCCTGCTTTAAGGTATGATCCCCTCCTATATGGACTCCACCCTCACCATGGAACCCTTGCCACAACCTACACCATATTGGGCTTTCAGCCTCTAGAACTATTTATTATAAATAAATATCTTTTATTTTATTTATTATAAATAAATATTTTTAATTTATAAAGTTAGTCTGAGTCAAGTATTTTATTATGGTAATGCAACACAAATACATATGGCACAGAGTGAAGAAAAGATTCTGTAAAAACTTGTAATATTAATAGAAAAATGAAACTGGCACAGAGAATACAGTAGTCATCTTCATTTTATTGTTGTTGGACAGGTAAAAGGATTTTAAGAAGAAATACATATAATGTCAAGTAATATATAACTACACAAAGAATTGCATTTTGACCTCATTCTACTTTTAAAACATTGATAAGAAACCAAATCTAAGGATCTACTCATGGAAAAGTGGCACTGAGCATAGGCAGCATGCTCATAACAGGCAGAGAGATGAAAATATTATTTACTATGTGATGTGATAGAAAATAATTTTGTGGAAAAATACTGAGAATAACAATGGAGACCTATGCTGATAATCATGGAAGACCTTTCTAAGGAAGCAACATTTAAGCTGAAATTTGCTGAAGCAGCAGCCACTCGAAGAACCACAGGAATATCTGGACAGCACAAAAATCAAGAAATATCCTTTTCCTAGGAATCTGAGAAAGATAGGGAGGGCTGGACCAAAGGAAAGAGTCATACCAAGCGGGGGCAGGAAGTGTTATGCAAAAGTGGTTCCTGGAGGGCCTTGTGAGCCATGCTAAGGAATCAGAATTTTACTGTTGTATATGGAAAAGTTATACAGGTTATAAATGAAAAAAGTTATACAATGTAATATAAATTTTAAGCAGATAACCCCTGGGCATTTTATTGGGAAGAGTTGCTGGTTAACAAGGTTTTAAGTGAATCAGTGATATAATATAATATAATTAACCCAAAATATAAATTTTAAGTGGATAACCCTGGCCATTTTGTTGGGAATGGTTGCTGGGTAGCAAGAGTAGACTTTGGAAAGCTGTTGAGAGAGAACTGATGTTGATAACCTCCTATTCAGTGGTGGCAATGAAAGTGAAAGAAAAAGAGAGTTTGGGTTTAATGATGGAAGAACTTGGGGTACAGAACAGTCCACCGAAAGGCATTTCTAAAATGTAGAAGCTAGTTTAAAATTTAGACACAGAAAACTTTCTGATATTAAATTGTTAGCAAGAAAAGATGAGAAACTTCACTAAAGATAGAAGGTAATCTCCAAAAAGGGTGACTGATAGAAGTCATCACATATAGAACAATAAATTAATACACTTTGAATTGATCAGATTTTAAAAGAAATAATAGCCTAAATTATAAGTAAATATTACTGAACTTTTTACTTATTTTTACTGCTTTTCCAACAAACTCAGAAAACAGCTAAGCATTCTTACTACAAATAACTGTTGATTGTGTGTAACTTTAAATTTGTCAATGTTATATTTTAAATTTAATTACATTGTTTTAACATCATAGTTAGCTCTTTGAAGGTGAGTTTCTCCTTGATTTGATCTTGTTTTACTTGTTTTCATTTTTATTTTTTCAAAATATGGACGTGGAAGAAGAAGAAGGAGAGGTGATTTCCTTGAAGAAAAAAGAAAATTAAGAAATTCCCAGTGGAAAGTAAATCTCCTCAATCCTTTAGTTTTCTAGTCCACTTCTCCAGAAGCCACCACTATTGCCAGTTCCTTCTAAGTCTTTCCAGAAACATTCTTTTATGTAAAGTATGTATTATTTTCCTGCAACTTTTGACCTTTTCCATTCAACAATATATCTGAAAGCTGAGTTCACATCAACATGCCTAGATATACTCCAGTCTTTTTAATATTTAATTGTACTATACATATTTTTGGGGTTTTTTTTTTGTTGTTGTTGTTTTAGGGTACTGGGATTGAACTCAGAGACGCTCTACCACCGAGCTATATCTCCAGCCCTTTTTTTTTTTTTTTTTTTTGTTTGTTTGTTTGTTTGATTTTGAGGCAGGGACTCACTAAACTATTGTGTGCTGACCTCAAACTTGCAATCTTTTTGCCTGCACCTTCCAAGTACCTGGGATTACAGACATGTGACACCATACCTGGCCCAATTGAACTATAATTTGGTTAAACAGCTACTTATTGATTACAATCACCATCAGTTACTTCATTATCTTATCCTTAATATCTAATTCTAAAAGTAGGAGGTATAGGACTGGAAAGGTGCAATACTTTTGCTCACCCATTATAAGGATCATGATTGACACTCCTATTAACAAAAAATTAGGTTAGAGAAAGCAAAGCATAATGAATTTATTTAGTGGAAGTTTTATATATGAGAGTCTTCAGAAACTAAAACTCAAAGAAGATAGGAATTCAGGGATATAGAAAGAAAAGATATACTGAGACACAAAAGAGAATCACCCATCAATCATTGAAATACAAAATGAACAACCCAGCCCACATCCTTGACCTACATCTTTGCCCACAAAAAAATAGCATGTTGTGAGGGAAGTACACAAGCATTGGAAAAACTGGTACAAAATTGTTAAACTCTTCCCTGAGTTCACTTCTAGAATAGCCCCTAACTACTATCTCCCTATAAATATTAATATCCCAGACCTAGGGGTTATGTCTCTCACTCTCCAGATGGCCCACATTCTCCCTTGAATGTATTTCTGCTTTCCTGAATAAATCTCCATGCTTCTAACAGACACATCCTTAAATCCATTTCTGCAAAATTTGTCAAGGACTCCTTCATCCTGAGTTGAGTTCCCCCTTTTGGGACCTCCTCGGGTGACACAAAGACCCAAGAGAAACTGTTTATTTTTATGTTTAAATTCAACAAAGAATGGACAGCTCTGTAGAAATGTAATTAGACAAAAAGGTATAATATAATGGTAATAGAATGAAGCAGGGAACCTAGCCGGTCCTGGCTACTCAGATACTTCTTGACATCTCTGTGTAACATACCTTCCTCCTAGGTATGGGCAGGACCTCTTCTGGAATAAAGGTCTTATGACCTACTTTCAGACAAAGTATGTCAGAAAATTTCTTTATGAGCACCTCGTATACAAAAGTCAAGGGAAGATTAGAGTAACATTGCTAGGTTTTATGGCTTGCATTGAAAGGAACAAGTTCTAGTTTCTATGAACCACCTTGAAGAAGAGAATTCTAGTTTCTATGGCTTACACTAGTGGAGAAAGAGGGGTAAGAGACAAGAGGGAGGAAGGTCAAAGAAAGACTGCTTCTGAGAAGCTTCCAGTGTCCTTTAGTTTAGAGTCTCAGCATCCAAGGTGCTATACTTAGATCTATGACTTTTTGTGTCCCAACAGAGGCCATTTATATATTAACCATTACTTTCTAAAATCAAAGTACCCCAAAATGCATTTTTAAATGATTGTATCGTGAGCAAGGGGCAACACTGTGATTCATAAATACCTATGTCTGTGGTAATTGTTCTTGTTTCTTTTAAATATTTAAAGTCCTAGATATGAATATCAAAAAAAAAAAAGTAACTAAGAAAGACCTGAGTCTTCATGGCTGTCTGATGACCTCCATATGCTTAAAGGATCAATCCCCAAATTTTTTATGACCCCCTAAATTCCACAATTTGGTCCACCAAACCATCTTATCTCTCCCCATCTCTCCTCTAGTTCCCCTGAAACAGAACATCAGATGATTCAATGTACCCTAACCTCTCTGTGCACTTTCAACAGAACTTGTCTTAGTGTTATTTCCTCGAACTACTAAAAGCTTTCCTTTTATTCAATCTAGTGAACTACTTCTTCTTTAAGGCAGAAAAATTCACTCTCAGTTACATATATACCCCAAGAGTTCACAAACATTTTCCAAAGGGTAGGACAAGAGCGATTTTGGAATAATCAGTTTCCAGATGCTCAATTATTTTTGTATTCTTTACTGAAACTGAGCTGGGTATGGTGGTACACACCTGTAATCAGTCCCAACAACTCAGGAGGCTGAGGCAAGAAGATCCCAAGTTCAAGGCCAGACTACACAACTTAACAAGGCCCTGTCTCAAAACTAAAAATACTAAAGCACTTCTGAGTTCAATCCCCAGTGCCACAAAAAAAAAGCTTAAAATTAAATGAATAAATAGATAAATAAAATTGACCTGCCTAAAACTCTAAAGTAAAGCTATCCCTTTAACAACTAGCCTTCTTCCATTTTTTTTTATTCTTTCATTTTAAAACAGGATTTTTTTTCCCCCAGATTTTTCTCTAAGGCAAAGTATCTCCTGATGAACAAACTTTCAGGATGTCCATTTAGAGGACATTTTGAAACACTGGTATAAATTTGACTCTGATGACTGGTAACAAATTCTTTTTTTTTTTTAATATTTATTTTTTTAGTTTTAGGTGGACACAATATCTTTATTTTATTTTTATGTGGTGCTGAGAATCGAACCCAGTGCCTCACGCATGCTAGGCAAGCACGCTACCACTTGAGCCACATCCCCAACCCCGTAACAAATTCTTTTGAATGATGGGAGGGTTTTGATTATTTTCAACAAAATTGAATGAAGATCTAACTGGAATGCCAACTGATCCTTTAAATAATTTCAGACTATAAGTTTTGGGCCCATTATTAAACACACACACACATTATATTTAGGGTTTTTAAAAATATTTTTTAGTTACAGGTAGACACAATATCTTTATTTTTTTTTTATCTGGTGCTGAGGATCCAACCCAATGCCTCATACATGGTAGGCAAGCGCTCTTCCTCTGGGCCACAACCCCAGCCCTGTATTATAGGTTTAATTGTGCCACCCAACACACACACATGTTGAAATCCTAATTCTCACTACTTTAGACTGTGACCTTATTTGGAAATAGGGGTTTTACAGAGATAATCAAGTTTAAAAAGAGATCAAGAGAGAGGTACATTAGCCCATACATGTAATCCCAGTGACTCTGTAGGCTTAGGCAGAAGAATTACAAATTCAAGGCCAGCATCAGCAACTTAGCAAGACCCGCATCTCAAATATTCTTTTAAAGAAAAGTTTTTTTAAAGGCTGGGGATGCTGCTCAGAGATAGAACCCTCCTGGATTCAAATCCCAGTACTGAAATAAAAAAAATAAATAAGTTCACGAGGGTGGGCTTAATCCAATATGACTGGTATTTATAAAAAGGAGAAATTTGGACACATAAATAGACACACACAGAGAAGACACCTGAGAAACAAAGGAAGAAGATGACCAAGTGATTGGAATGATAGATCTACCAGCCAAGGAACACCAAGGATTCCAGCAAACCATAAAAGCTGGAAGAAAAAAGAAAGGATCCATGCCTGGAGCAGACAGTGAGAACTCAGCACAGTCTACACCTTGGTTTCAGACATCTAGCCTCCATAACTGTGAGACAATAACTGCTGCTGTTTTAAGCCATCTTAGAAATACTTTGTTACAGCAGCCCTAAGAAACTAATACACATTTTCGTAGATTTTTCAGCATGTAATCCTGAAAGCATTCAAAATATTTAAAAGTCAGCATTGAACAAGATTTTCATTTTCATCTACTTGTCATGGGGGAAGACAAGTCTCCAAAGAAGGATCCAAGGAGTTTCCAGGGAGGTGGGGATCTTGATTCAGGACCAGCAAGGTTCGTGTGAGACAGAAAAGAATTTCAGCACACGTCAGTCAGAGGCATAGACAGAGGTTTACTTAGGAAAGTAAATACATATTAAAGGGAAAATGGGGTCAATCTCAAGAGACACCTTTGGGGTAGAGCAAGGAATATGCATTCAAGGAAGAATGTGGGCTATCTCCAGAGGGAGAAAATAGCAACTAATTGGTTGGAGCTGTCTTACAGAGTTGGTGCTAGGGGCTGGATTAGAAGTGGAGCCAGGGTGGAGCTACACAATTTGGGGCTAGTTTTCCGTGCCCTTACACGTTGCCCTCATGTTACAAGGACATGAGATCAAAGGTGAAGGCTAAGGGATTAAGGATCAGGAGTTACAATTGTTTATGGATGCTTTCTGCATTTCAGATGTGGTTCCTGGGCATTTCCTTTGATATTCAGTATCTCTCCCTTTATTCTGAATTTCTTATCTCTTGCTCATTTGTGTAAACCAGTTTTCTTAACACATCCATAAAACTGAAAAAGGGGGATGTAAAATCTGTCTCATTCTAACAAAACATAACATTCATCCAAAGATTCATGAACTAGTTTAAAATTGCTTTCTATATAATTTTTTCTGTAAAATTCTAATAATTTTGCATTATTATTAGTTGAAATTTATTAGTCACTATGTCTATTTAAAGAGTTAATAATTTAATAATAGCTTTATTCATATGAAATGTTTAATCCTTAGTGAGTCTAGATCTTTTCACATTTTAATTTATTTACACAGCTTTGTTGCAGATTAATATAGTAGGGTGAATGCTGATAGACTTTCAAGAATAAATACATGTTACACAAGGATAAAATTCTGTGGGGAAAGTGGAATGGAAATACAAAATTCAGTGAGGAAAATGTTACATTTGCTAGAACTAAAGAATTTCTTGTTCTTGTAGTTTTTAAAAGAATGATGGTAAGTGTAAATTAGTTGATATAGTATTTAGGATCCATTAAATTCATTGAGAAGTAATTTAAGATGTTTATTTTCAAACATATGTATTTGCATTGCACAGAAATTATGCCAGATGTCACTTTAAATTATCTAAGTGGGTTTACAGTTAACCAATGTCCTTTGAGGGAAAGTTTATGCTTTTAATATAGCCCTTGTTTCTCTACCACTGTGACTTTTTTTGGGGGGGGGCAGGGGTACCAGGGATTGAACTCAGGGGCACTCTACCACTAAGCCATCCCCAGACATATTTTGTATTTGATTAGAGACAGGGTCTCACTGAGTCGCTTAGCACCTTGCTTTTGCTGAGGCTGGCTCTGAACTCATTATCCTTCTGCCTCAGCCTCTGGAGCCTCTGGGCACATTTTTCTTTCTCTTCCTCTCCCTCCCTGCTCCTTCCTAATCTTTCCCCATTCCCTAATCTCCAGGGAAACAGGATAATTTTTCTTCCCCATCCTAAGCAGAATTATCTGTCCTTGAGCATACACCCACCACAGGAACAAAGTAATTCAGACTTGTGGATGGCACCAGAAAAATCTCAGAAATGACTGTCTCCCAAATTAACAAGTGAGTTACACTCCAACAGAGAACTCAAATGTAGACTTTGAAGCAACTCTTCAAAAGCTCCCTGTTCCCCCTGATGGGCAGAATCACAGCCTCTGGGACAAGACTGCCTTGTGTTACTCCTTTGCTAGCAAAAAATAGAACTTCTTTTTCTTTTTCTCAAAATCGTGTCCTCATTATTGGATTGATATCGGGTACAAGGACTGAGCTTTTGGTAACAAGAATACACCAGCAAAAAAAAAAAAAATGAACACCATTGTTTTGCAGCCTAGCTGAAACATTACCTTTTCAGAGTTTTATGTTGTTTTTCTTTAGTGGTACTGGAGTTTGAACCCAGGGGTGCTCCAACACTGAGCTATAACCTCAGTCCTTGTTTTGTTTTGTTTTGGGTTTTTTTGGGGGTGGTGGTGNAAGGCTCACCACTCCCTCATACCAATCCCACCCTGCATTAGGACCCACCCAGCTCTAATCTCTGAGCCTGCCCCATAAAAATCCCAGAACCCAAGCCTGTTTTGCCTCTCTCTGTCTAAGGAGAGATGTGCCTTTATTTTGTCAGCTCTGACAAATAAACCCTCATGTGTATCTCTGTCTGGTCTCCGTCTTTCATATCTTGCTCGCCCATCTCCAGGTTCTTCACTTTTCTTTCAGAGGGTACTGGGGATTGAACTCAGGGGCACTTGACCACTGAGCCACATCGCCAGCCCTATTTTGTATTTTATTGAGAAACAGGGTCTCACTGAGTTGCTTAGGGCCTCGATAAGATGCTGAGACTGGCTTTGAACCTGGGATCCTCTTGCCTTAGCCTCCCTCCCGCGTCTCTGGTAGGCCACTACGCCCAGCTAACCCCAGTTCTTTTTCTTTTTTAAGTTTTCAAAGAGGGTCTTGTTAAATTGTCCAGGCCATCCTGGAATTTGTGAGCTTCCTGCCTCAGCCTCCTGAGTTGTTGGGATTACAAACTTGTGCCACTGCACCAGGCTCTAAAACTTTACTTTTTCAGTAAATTCTCCCTTGCTCTACCTGTCTGCTCTTCCTCCAGAACTCAGTGAAATTAGTTACTGTTAAAACAAAATTAGCCAGCCATGGTGGTGCACACCTGTAATCTCAGCAACTAGAGAGGCTGAGGTAGGAGTATCACAAGTTTTAGGCTGGTACAGACAATTTCACTAGACCCTGTTTCAAAATTTAAAAATAAAAATAAAAATGGCCAGGGGTGTATTCCAGCGGTAACGAGCCCCTAGATTCAATCCCCAGTACCAGACAAGAAAAGAAAAACAGCAATATGAATAGGAGCCTGTTTCTTCAACCAGGATCCTTGTGCAAGCAACTTAAGCATAACCTAAAAGCATTCCTTATATCTAATTAATTTTGTATAAAACTACAGCCAATCACAGAAAGACAATTGGTCAATTGTTTATATAACTAGTATGCAACTGGGAAATCATACCCACATAAGAAAATACATAACTGTAGCCACACAAGTCATTTCTTTTCTTGGCTTCCTGTTCAGTCTATAAAAGCTCACTGCTCTCACTGTTAGAGTGGAGTTCTCTGAACATCCTCCAGTTTTGAGAGACATCTGATTCAAATCATCTAGTACTCAAATAATTTATTTGGTCTAAAGGTTTTCTTTTTCTTTTTCTTTTTTTTTAGTTGTAGATGGACACAATACCTTTATGTTATTTATTTATGTGGTTCTGAGGATCCAACCCAGGGCCTCACACATGCTAGGCACACACTCTACCACTAAAAGTTCCTTGCTTTGCATCTGGATAGCCATCTTAAGTGACAGCCACCATTTTAAGGAAAAAGTTTTGCTTTCCTGCCCAAGGGCATTTCAGAGAAAGGCTCACCACTCCCTCATACCAACCCAACCCCTAACCACTGGCATTAGGACCTGTCAGGCTCTCATTCCTGAGCCTGCCCCATAAAAGTCCCAGAACCCAAGCCTGTATGCCTCTCTCCTATAGAGAGTGGCCTTTATTTGTCAGCTCTGACAAATAAACTCTCGTATGTCTCTCTGCCTGGTCTCCATCTTTCATTTCTTGCTTACCTGTCTCTCTTGTTCCGCACTTTCCCTTCAACCACTGAGCTATAACCCCAGCCCTTGTCTAAAGTTTTTGTCAAGCACTACAGCATATAAAATATTATAAGATGTGCTTAAAGATTAGTTGTTTACAACTTCTGTCTCCTTACCATCTTGGAAGGCAAGAATAATGTGGTATTTTTCTTTGTACTTCCATGTCCAGCATAACTACAGATGCAGTGTTTGTTGGCATCAGATCAATATTGGCATCAGATTCGCCATTTTAGGTCAGGAGTCATTTTGTCTAGAGGATCCAAAGTTTGGATTCTGAGGCAAAGCTGCTTAACTTCCCATAAAAACATGTGCTTGCTAATGGATCAGCCCCACCCCAGTTTATGATACAACTGCTAAGCAGCTTATGAAATTCCTCTGGCAGGCTATAAAGCTGCTCTGTGAGTGTTGACACACTGCTGCTGTCCTCAGAGGGACATCCTTGTCAGTTTGCCTCATGCTACTGACAATAAATCTCTTGTGTGAGATTCTAGTGTGTGGCATGGTCTTTGGACTCTGCAAGTGTCCTTTCAGTGTTATCATCAGGGTGTCCATTTGGAGGGGTCCAGGTCCTTGGTGTCCTGAAAAAAGCATTGAGTAAGACACAAACCAGTAACAGGCAAAGTACAGATTTATTGAAGATAAAGGTGGAAGTACCACTCTATAAGATGGAGTGGAGTGGGCAAAGCATAAGAGAGACGATGTCTGGAAATTAGTGTCTTATATGTTGTGAGGAGTTCTCTTCCCTATGTAGACCTGATTGAAGGCCTTACCTCATTTGCCCCCACTAGTTACCTTGTGATATCTGATTAGATAGTCCCCCTACTGGTTACTTGAGAAATACTCCCATTGGTCATTTTAAAATACTGAACCTGTGGCAGGAGTTGTCATGATGATAAGTCTTCAGTGGTGGGAGTTGTCATGGTAATGGAACATTGTCTTCCTGTCTTGTCCTCCAGCAGCAACCTTTTTATTTCTCTGCCTCTACCATCTTGGCATCCAGAACTCCTACCTAACAGCAGGGTATATTCTTACTAATTTATTTATATTACATACTCCATAATTTTTTTTCTGGTATAAGTTCTGTACTGCATTTTACAGTAGGAATAGATTTTAGCATTTATTTTAAACTATACATAGTACACAGAGAATGTGTCATAATACCTAGAGAAATGAATTGCAATCAAGTTAATGGCCCAAAGTAATTTGAAATTGAGTCTAATGTATTTACTTTGATCTCTCTTACAGAAGCTCCAAGAAAGCTAAGTAAAGATGTTAGATGGTGAATTGTAATGAATTTACTTAAGAATCAAAATCTTCTTATTGTTTTCAGGATTAAGAACCTGGAGACTAGGGGCTGGAGTTGTGGCTCAGTGGTAGAGCACTTGCCTGTATGTGTAACACACTGGGTTCAATTTTCAGTATCACATATAAATAAATGAATAAAGTAAACGTCCATCAACAACTAAAAAGAGAGAGAGAGAGAGAGAAACTGGAGGCTGGTATTATCATCTCTGGAAATAGAAAATGGAAAGGAAGTTGGTATGGTAGTTAACAAGTTGTAATGTAGTAATCATATAACAAAAGCAAGTTTAGGATGTAGTTCATGAATTTGTTTAAATTGATTCTGAATTAACTATGAATTATCTATGTTTGATAGCCCCAGATTTTGGCTCAGTATTAAGGATTAACACTATTTCATTTCTTCCTTTTCCTTTGTCCTTTCTTTTAAAAATGGATATTACGGACATCAGTGGGAATCTTCCTTATAACTCTTCAAATCCTTAATTTCTTTTTTTTCCCCACATTTTTTATTGGTGCATTGTAGTTGTATGTACTGATGGGATTTGTTGTTACATATTCATACATGCACATAATATAACAATATAATTTTGGTCAATATCATTCCCTAGCACTTCCCCCACCCCCACCCCTGCACCTCCCACTCTTTGGCCCCTTTCCTCTGCTAATCTCCCTCGATTTTTAGGAGAGCCACCCCCACCTTTTTTTCCTTTTTCCTTCTGCATATGGGAGAAAACTCCTGACCTTCTGAGTTTATTTCGTTAACAAGATAGTCTCTAGTTACATCCATTTTCCAGCAAATGCCATAATTTCATTTTTCTTTCCTTTTTTTTTTTTTTTTGTACCAGGAATTGAACACAGGGGTGCTCAGCCACTAAGCCACATCTCTAGCCCTTTTTGTTTTTTTTTAAATATTTTTTTAGTTGTAGACAGACACAATACCTTTATTTTAATTATTTGTTTTTACATTGTGCTGAGGATTAAACCCAGTGCCTCACACATGCATGGCAAACGCTTTACTAACTGAGCTACAACCCCAGCTCTCCAGACCCTTTTCCTTTACTTACCCTTTTCTAATTTGTTGTATAGGACAGCAGAATGCATTTCAATTCATAGTACACATATAGAGAACAATTTTCCATGTCTGGTTGTACACAAAGTAGAGTCACACCATTTGTATCTTCATACATGTACTTAGGGTAATGATGTCCATTTCATTCCACCATCTTTCCTACCCTCTGCCCCCTCCCTTCCCTTTCCTCTCCTTTGCCCTATCTAATGTTTCCTCCCATGCTTCCACCCCCACCCCATCCCATATGGATCAGCATTCTTATATCAGAGAAAACATTCGGCATTTGGTTTTTTGCAATTGGCTTACTTCACTTGGCATAATATTCTCCAACTCCATCCATTTACCTGCAAATGCCATGATTTTATTCTTTTTTAATGCTGAGTAATATTCCATTGTGTATATATACACCACAGTTTCTTTATCCGTTCATCTACTGAAGGGCATCTAGGTTGGTTCCTCAGTTTAGCTATTGTGAATTGTGCTGCTATAAACATTGATGTGGCTGCATCACTATAGTATGCAGTTTTTAAGTCCTTTGGGTATAAACCAAGGAGTGGGATAGCTCCTCCAGACCTTTTTTATATTTTATTTAGAGACAGGGTCTCACTGTTTGCTTAGGACCTCACTAAGTTGCTGAGGCTGACCTTGAACTTACAATCCTCCTGCCTCAGCCTCCAGAGCCACTGGAATTACAGGTGTGTGCCACCACACCCAATTTCATTATTCTTTATGGCTGAATAAAATGCCAGTGTGTATATACACATTTTCTTTATTCATTCATCCTTTGATGGACACCTAGGCTGGTACCATGGTTTGGCTAGTGTGAATTGTGTTGCTATAAACATGGGTATTCATGTATCACAGTAGTAGGATGACTTTAATTCTTCAGGATAAATACTAAGAAGTGGTATAGCTGGGTTATATGGTGGTTCCATGCCTAGGCTTCTAAGGAATCTACATACTGATTTCCATAGTCGTTGTACTAATTTACAGTCCCACCAACAATGTAAAAATATTCCTTTTCTCCACATCCTCTCCAGCATTTATTATTGTTTATATTCTTGTTGACTGCCATTCTGACTGGTTTGAGATGAAATCTCACTGTAGTTTTGATTTGCATTTTCTGAATTGCTAATGATGTTGAGCATTTGTTTATGTATTGGTCGGTCATTTGTATTAAATTTGAGAAGTATCTGTTTAATTCATTTACCCATTTATTAATTGGGTTATTTGATTTTTTGGTATAAAGTTTTAGAGTTCTTTATATGTTCTAGATATTAATCCTCTGTCAAAAGACTAGTTAGCAAATTTTTTTTCCCATTCTGCAGGTTTTCTCTCCACATTCCTAATTGTTTCCTTTGCTGTGCAGTCTTCTATAATTTCTTTCAGCAATATTTTGCACTTTTCAGTATTCATTCCAATTTGGTTAAGTTTTTATTCCTATTTTATTCTTTTTGTAGCTATTATAAATAGAATTATTTTCTTTTTATCATTTTTATTTGTTCTTTTTAGTTATACATGACAGTAGATCATATTTTGACATATCATACATACATAGAGTATAACTTGCCATTTTTGTGATTGTACATGATATGGAGTTACACTGGTTATATATTCACATATGAAAATAGGAAGTAATGTCTGATTCATTCAACTGTCTTTCCCATTCCCATAGAATTATTTTCTTAATTTCCTTTATAGTATATTTATTGTTAGTACATTAAAATATAAATGGTTTTTTTATCCTGCTACATTGCTGAATCCATTCATTAACCTTGTTCCTGTGGAATAAGGAAAAGCAATGAGTCTTTTACCAATAAGTTTGATGTTAGGTGTGAGTTCTTCATATAATACTTTTATTAGTTGAAATTGTTTTCTTCTAGTATAGTAAATGGTTTTGATTTTTATTTGCACTGCTGGGGATTCCATCCAGGGTTTTCCATGTTAGGCAAGTGCTCTAGCACAGAGCTAAATCCTCAGACCTAAATGTGTTTATTATGAAAGGATGTTGAACTTTGTTATATGTTTTCTCTACATCAATTGAGATAATTGTGAGATAATCCAATTATCTCAATTATTCTGTTATTCCTCCCCTTTATTCTGTTAATTCGATATATTAAATTAGTCAATTTTCCTGTCCTATATTATATTCCAATAATCAATCCCACTGGTCATGGTATATAATTCTTTATACACTGTTGAATACAGTTTAATATATTGTCAAATGACATTTGTCAAGACTGCCCAAACTCAAAGAATGAACAGACTCTTCACAGAAGAAAAAATACAATCAATTGACATATATATATATATATATATATAATGTTTAACATCTCTAACAATTAGAGAAATGCAAATCAAAACTACACTTAGATTCCATCTCACTCCAGTAAGAATGGCAATCATCAAGAATACAAGCAACAATAAAGGTTGGAGAGGCTGTAGGAAAAAGGTACTCTCTCTCATACCTTGCTGGTGGGACTGCAAATTTGTACAACCACTATGGAGATTCCTCAGAAAACTTGGAATGGAACCACCATTTGACCCAGTCATCTCACTCCTAGGGTTATACCCAAAGGACTTAAAATCAGCATACTACAGTGATGCAGCTCAATATTTATAGCAGCTCAATTCAGAACAGCTAAACCATGGTGTCAAACTAAGTGCCCTTCAACAGATGAATGGATAAAGTTATTGTGGTATATATACATAATGGAATATTATCCAGCATTAAATAAGAATGAAATTAGGCATTTGATGGTAAATGGATGGAACTAGAGAATATTATGGAAGCAAATAAGCCAATCCCAAAGAACCAAAGGCTGAATGTTTTCTCGGATATGCGGATGCTAATTCTCATTGTGGGGGGGAAAGTAATATTTTGGACCAGACAAAGAGGAAGGTATATGGGGGTAGAAATTATACTAGAATAAATCTGACATTATTACCCTATATGATTACATGACCTATGTAATTCTATATCACGTACAACCAGACGAATGAGAAGTTATACTCCATTTATGTATGATGTGTCAGAATGTCTTCCACTGTCATGAATAATTAGAACAAATTTTATTAAAAAATTGGAAAAAAAGAGTGCCCAAACTATTCAAAATAACCAGTGTTATCAACAAATGGTGCTGTTAAAACTGAATATTCACATTCAAAAGAATAAAACTGGATCCTTACCCAAAACCATCTATAAATTTTGACTCAAAAAGGATCAAAGACCTATAACATATGAGCTAAAATTTTAAAAACTTAGAATAAAACTTAAAAACATTGGATTTGGCAATTACTTTTTGGATATGACACCAAAAGCACAAATACAAAAGAAAACATAGACAAATTAGACTTTATTACAATTGAAACCTTTTGTGTATCAAATGACATTACTGAAACTGTGAAAAGACAACCCCCAAAACAGAAGAAAGTATGTATCATATATCTGAAAAGGGATTACTATTCAGGATATGTAAAGAACTTCTATAACTCAACTTACAAAGAAACAACCTAATTCAAAAATAAACAAAAGCTCTTTCTTGAAGGAAGATATAGCCAGGCATGGTGATACATGCCTGTAATCCCAGTTACTCAAAAGGCTGAGACAGGAGGATTACAAAGCCATGGGCAATCTGGGCAATTTAGTGAGACTCTCTCAAAATAAAATTGAAAAGTTGGGGACATAACTTCATTGTACAGCTTTTCCCTAGCTTCAATCTCCAATAACACAAAAGAAGGAGAAGAAGTAGGAAGACTGAGAAAAATAAGAAATAAAAATGACTGGGGCTGGGGTTGGGGCTCAGTGGTTAGAGCACTCGCCTAACACGTGCGAGGCCCTGGGTTCGATCCTCAGCACCACATAAAAATAAATAAATAGAACAAAGGTATTGTGTCCAACTACAACTAAAAAATAAGTATTTTTTTTTTAAATGACCAACAAAAATACAACAAGCTACTCATAATCACTAATCATTAAGGGAATGCAAATCAAATTCACAATGAATTAGGATGACTACTATCAATACTAAACAAATTGGAAAATGACAAATGTTGTTGAGGATGTGGAAAAGTTGAAACAATTTTTGCTATTGGTATAAAATGGTGCAGCCATTATGGAAAACGGTATGGTCTTTTTTCAAGAAGTTAAAATTTGAATTGCCATAAAATCCAGCATTCCACTTCTGGATATATAACCAAATGAATTGCAAACTTGGCCTCAAAGATATATTTGTACATTCTGCTCATAGAAGCATTGTTTCAGAAAACCAGAGCATGGAAATAACCCAGATACTCATCCGTGGTTGAATGGACGAACAAAAGGTGGTACATACATATATGAAATATTATTCAGCCTTAAAAAGAAAGTTCTGACACATGCTACGACAAAGCTGAAAGTTGAGGATATGACACTAAGTGAAATAAGCCAATAATCCCCTCTGGTGGGAGTGCTGAATGGCAACAATGGAGAGTGTGTGGCAGATCAAAAAAATAAAGAAGTAGAGGAGGAGGAGAAAGGGACCAGGGTCCCACAATCCTCTTCCAGGACACACCCTCAATGGCCTAAAGACTTCCTACTAGCTGGTTGTGGTGGCATGCACCTGTAATCCCAGTGACTCAGGGAAACAGGTATAAGAATTACTAGTTTGAGACCTGCCTCAGCAGGTCTTTTGAGTGAGACCCTCTCTCAAAATAAAAAATAAAGTCTGGGGATGTAACTCAATGGTAAAGTGCCCCTGGGTTCAATCCCTAGTACAAAAACAAAAAACACCTTCCTATGAATCCCCATCTCTCTTTTCTTTTTAAGATTTTTTTTTAAGTTGCCAATGGACCTTTATTTAATTTATTTATCTGCAGTGCTGAGATTCAAACCCAGGAACTCACAAATCCCAGGCAAGCACCCTACCACTGAGCCACAACCCCAGCAAGAATCCCCACTACTTCCCAAGAGCACCATCCTGAGGACCAAGTCTTATCTTTAACACATTGACCTTTGGGAGACATTCAACATCTAAATGAGTAAAAAAACAAAAATAAAATAACTCTTTTTATATCCAAAGAAAATGAAAGTCACAGGATAAATTGTTGCTTCCCAAATTGGAGAAACAGGCAAATACAAGGAATCATAATTTACTGTAACAGAAAACCATGAGAAGAAATCACTGTAGGAATCAGTGCTGGTATAGAGAAACCAGAACTGTCATTGACACATTGCTGGAGGCTCAGTTTGAACAAATTTGATAAAAATTCCAGGGAGACCCAGTCATCAGGGACCTACATATTGTTGTGTATTTTACCTCTTAAGTTTCTACCAGGTGTCCACAGTGAATGCAAGCAAAAAAATCTCCTTATGCCTCTGGCAGTGGGTAGGGTTTAAAAAAAATTTTTTTTTTAAATGCCAGGGCTTTCTGTTCTTTTTAACAAGGCCTACACTCAGGAAAAACTATTTAGGGGCTGGGATTGTGGCTCAGGGGCTGAGATTGTGGTTCAATAGTAGAGCAGTCGCCTAGCATGTGCGAGGTCCTTGGTTCAATCCTCAGCACCACATAAAAATAAAATAAAGATATTGTGTCCAATCTACAACTAAAAATAAATAAATAAATATTTTTTAAAAAAAGAAAAGAAAAACTATTTAAACAGAACCAAATTTGCTAGGGTTTCATTAGAGACTAACTGACCTGTAGAAGGGAAATATACAACTCCAACCACTCTAGCCTTGCATGTGGGAGAAGGGAAATACCTGAATTCACCCACTCTACTCATCCTATCCCACCCTCAGGGGTTTGGAGGGACATACTCCAGAAAGGGGTTTGAAGTTCATAGTCCAGAAGCACCAACTAATGAAAAGACTGAGACCTAATCATAAGATTATAGACTGTTCTTCACCTCACACCTTATAACCACATCATTAAAGCCTTATATACAGCAGTTCCTTTTACTAATAAATCATGTTTATCCACCATGGAAAAATAAAAAGGAGGAAAATAAAACATTAAGGAGGAAAAAACAGTTTGAAAAGACAGAGCAAGCATTATAACCAGACTCAGATATGACAGGGATGTTGGGATTATCAGATTGGGATTGACACTACCTGACTTCTAGACTCACTATAAAACTACATTAATAAAGATAGTGTGGTATTGAAGAAAGAGTACACAAATAGACCAATGGAACAGAATAGAGAGCCCAGAAGTAGAACACATAAATAGAATGAACTTTCTTTCACAAAGGGGCAAAGGTCATGCACTAAAGAAAAGATAGTCTTTTCCATAAGTAGTGCCAGAACAACTAGATATTCACCATGCAAAAATGTATCTAGACACAGACCTTAAACCTTTCTCAAGAACTCAAAATGGCCTGATGTGGTATAGCACACCTGTAATTAACTTGGGAGGCCGAGACAAGAGGATCACAAATTTGAGGCCAGGCTCATCAGCAACTTGGTGAGAACCTGTCTCAAAAGAAAAAGAAAACAACAAATAATAATAATAATAATAAAAGGACTGGGGATGTGACTCAGTGATAAAGAACCCCCCACCCACCCAGGTTCAATCTCCAGTACCAAAAAACAAAACACAAACAAAAAACCCCAAATGGATCATGGTCCTAAATGTAAAATACATAACACAAAATGCTTAGAGGATAACGTAAAAGAAAATGTAGGTGACTTTTTAGTTGCAACACCAAAGACATGATCCCTGAAAGACAGAATTGATAAACTGGGATCATTATTTTTAAAAAGTTCTGCTTTATAAGTGATTCTGTCTAAAGAGAAGAATCTAAAATTGCGTTAAAGGGCTGGGGATGTGGCTCCATTGGTGGCATGCTTGCCTAGCATGCATGGGGCACTGGGTTCGATTTCAGCACCACATAAAAATAAAATAAAGGGCTGGGGATATGGCTCAAACGGTAACGCGCTTGCCTGGCATGCGCGGGGCACTGGGTTCGATCCTCAGCACCACATGAAAATAAGATAAAGATGTTGTGTCCACTGAAAACTGAAAAATAAATATTAAAAAATTCTCTCTCTCTTTAAAAAATAAATAAATAAAATAAAGATATTGTGTCCAACTAAAACTAAAAAATAAATATTCATAAAAATAAATAAATAAATAAAATTATGGGCTGGGGATGTGGCTCAAGTGGTAGCGCGCTCTCCTGGCATGCGTGCGGCCTGGGTTCGATCCTCAGCACCACATACAAAAAAAAAAAAAAGATGTTGTGTCTGCCGAAAAACTAAAAAATAAATATTAAAAAAAAAATTCTCTCTCTCTCTCTTTAAAAAAATAATAAATTAAATAAATAAATAAAATTGTTTTTAAAAATGGTCTATTTAAAAGAGAAAAGCACAAAGAAAATTATAAAACAGCAATGAAAATGAGAATTTTAAAGATACTATATTGGTAAAAAAAAAATTGTAGGACATAGCTAATTAGCAAGATTAAATTTTTCTACAATGTGCATGTGGAATACCTCAAAGGCTTTGTCCTCAGGTTAGTGCTATTGCAAGTTGGTAGAAACCTTTAAGAGATATTGCAAGTTGGTAGAAACTTTTAAGAGATAGAGTCTAGTGGAAGGTCATTGTGGGTATACCCTTACTATGGTTTGGATCTGAAATGTGCCCCAAAAGGTCATGTATTGAAGGCTTAGTCCTAATGCAACAGTGTTCAGAGGTGAGGATTCTGGGAGGTCATTGAATCAAAAGGACTCTAAAGTAATGAATGGATTAATCCATTGATGGACTCATAGCTTTTTTTTTATGTATTTATTTATTTATTTTATTTTTTAAAAATTTTTTATTGTTGGCTGTTCAAAACATTACATAGTTCTTGATATATCATATTTCACACTTTGATTCAAGTGGGTTATGAGCTCCCATTTTTACCCCATATACAGATTGCAGAATCACATCAGTTACACATCCATTGATTTACATATTGCCATACTCGTGTCTGTTGTGTTCTGCTGCCTTTTCTATCCTCTACTATCCCCCCTCCCCTCCCCTCC